>NC_056728.1:753228219-753405719 GCF_019279795.1 Protopterus annectens | reverse complement strand
TATATCCACATTGTGTGTGTGTGTGTGTGTGTGTATATATATATATATATATAGATATATAGATATATATATATATATATATATATATATATATATATATGGATTCACAATACAATCTCGAAATACTGAATAGTCGAAAACTCACAATCACGACCATTCACACACACACAAACCAGGACATAATCACACACACACCTACCTAACTAAACAAACATAACACACACACAAACACACCTAACCTACCTATAAGCAGGGGGGCAAGCCTCCCTGCACCCCCCCCCCCACTTACATATTCTAATGCCAAGGTTGCACTAAACACACAAAAAACACCACCGCACACGCGCGCGCGTGTACACACACACACACACACACACACACACACACACACTAAAATCCCTACCCAATATCCTCAAACACACAACACTTACCTGAAACCCCAGATAAATCCACAAACCGCACCACACATCGTGAATGCGACACCACGATAGTGGCGGATTCGGCATAGTGTAGTTTCGGTTAACTGCACTTTACACTATTTGGTCTCAACGTACTGAATTTCGACATTTCAGTATGTCAAGATTGTCTATATATATATATATATATATATATATACACACACATACACACACACACACACACACACACGTATATTACATGCACTTAAATGTTTTCTTCAGGTCTTTTACAGAGTTAAGCATGAGGCTTAACATATCCCTTTTGTTTTTCCTTTAGATAAAATATTGAAATTACTTGTAACATTTTAATTATTAGAAAATCTAACTTTGTAGTCTTTGACTACTTTCTGTTTAACCTTCTGCTTAAAAATATCTTTTTACTATTAAACATTAGAATTTATGAATAGAGGCTTCAAGAAGTATGGCTAGTGTGGCTAAAAAATCCTTTCCCCTAGTAATCTCATGATCTAATTTTGTCCTTTTCATTCTTCCTCAAAGTATGGGGTCGGATCTGCTCCTCTGATCCAATTTGGCCACATGTACCAGACCTCAGATCCAGCTCTCTACCTATATTGCCCTACTCCATCTCCATTGACTCTGATCTCATTTGCTACCATCGTGAACATGCGCAGGTTCCACTCTGGAGTGATTATAGTGTTTATATTGTAAGTTCATCCAAGTGTTTTCATATACATATATTTCCTTTTTTTCTCTTTCTAGTCCTTTAACCTCCCTCTAGTTTTCACTGGTAGTTAGCAAAACCTTCTTTCCATACTGTTTTATAGTATTTCTTATTACCCTTTCTGGCAAATTTCTCCTTACCCTTCCCTTTTTAGTGTATTTCTAATTATTACCATTGCTAGTAATTTTTTTTCCTTTGTTTCTTGTTGACTTTTTTTTTTCTTTTTTGCTATTGTTTCTTGCTGTTTGTCCTTTCTTTTATATAACTATGTTGGACAGACCAACAAGTTTTATAAAATGCACTACTTGTGGGCATAAGATCCCAAACTCAGATGGCCGCAAAGAGTTTGTTTATTGCCTGGGAGCGGGGCACTTGAATGCGTCTTGTAAAATCTGTTTTACATTCAGTCTTAGAGTCCTGGCAGATAGAAAGAATAAACTAATTTAAGGGGTTTTCTTCCCCCTACTTCATCAGGGCCTCAAACTCCTTCAAAAACTAGTAAATCGGCTCCTTTGGAGCACCTCAAACATTCTCTGTTGAAGTCCCCCAAGTCTTCTTCAGAGCTGTCCTCACAATCCCAGAAAATCCAGGAAAATCTTTGATTTGATCTAGTTGGCTCCGAAGACCCAACATTTGGATCAAAAGCCTATGGATCCTAAGGCTTCAGCTCCTACTATTATTACAGTAAGTTCAGCAGCCCCCCCCCTTGGATCCTGGATCCTAAGTCATTGGATCCCATGCCAGGTACATCTTTTAGAAATACAACTCCAGTATATATCTTGAAGCCATTTTCACCCTCCTTGCCTGCTCAGCTTCTTTAAACTCCAGAGAAGCATTCCAGGCCCCCATCTCACACTTTCTCTAGGTCCTGCAGAAGTTTGTCAGAAGCAGTTGTGGATAAGACGATGTACAAGTTCCTCAGAGCTCTGATCCAGAATAGGGTCTTATCAGCTCCATCCCCTATCAGGTCCGTGAATATGCCTGTTAAGTCAAAGACCATCCTGTCTCCTTCTTCAATCTGTCCTCTGGTTTCGGAGTCCCGAGATCCGAGTTCCCTGAGAGGTTCGGTGTCTGATCCGTAGAAGGTTGCTTCCATCCCCTCCGAACCTCAACACTGGACAGTTTAGATCTGATTCCCCTCCATTGCTCGAATCTGGGGAAGGCTTGGATCTACTTTGTTCGGGAGTTTCGGCTCCAAGAGGGTGGGTCATGGCTTCTCCTGGTCCTTTGGCTTTTAAGGTGGTGGAAAAGGCCTTTTCCCTCTCCAAAGAGAACCATCTCATTTTTTGGATCCTACCCCCTTTTTCACGGCTATTCCAAGGTTTGAGTCTGTCAGGCTTATTCCCCAGGGACATCCAGTTCCAACAACTCTCCAGCCAGTTCCAGTGGAGGAATTTACTGTCTCATCTGTCACTTCTCCAGAGCATCCATGGATGAGGTAAAGCAGAAGAGAACATGCAAAAGGAGGCGCATAGACTCCCCAATGGAGTCCCTCATAGAGGATAATGACTTTGATGAAGAAGAAGGATCCCCCAGTTCACCAACAGATTTCATCCCCTTTGGAAATATTTTAGAAATCGTGAAGCAGAAAGGTGGTTGGTCATCCCAAAATCCCCCATCAAAAGAGTCTGTGTTCTTGGAGGCTTTTGGTTCTGGCCCATCTACGTCTTTGGTGACACCCAACCCCCACCACATGAACGTTTTGATCTGGTTTCCTGCTGGGAATGCAAGGAGGCTGATACAATCGAGCCCATCCTCAAATGCCCAGACAAGTTTTTAACTCCATCTACAGACAGACCTCAGTAGAGAAAAGGAGTCCCAGTTGATGTGGTGGTGGTGGTGGTGGCAGACCAAGAAAGAGCTAGCGGAACAAAGCTCTTCTGTCCATCCGACAGAGTCTAGAGTGTTGGACATATTTGGAAAGTGAGTGTTTGCCTCAACTTCCTTCACCCTGAGGTCACTAAACTATTTGGCACATTTTATTAGACTTCAGAGAGATTTTACAGAGAGATTTTACCAAGGAACTTTCAAATACTCTGTCCATGTCTGCTGAGGATTTCAAGAGAACCTCCTCCTCAACTGGCCAGTCTTTTATCTATATCAAACACTTTGATGAGGTTAATCTCTCACACAACTGAAGGTACCTCACGAGCATCTGGTTCAGGCATTGCCATAAAGAGATATTCCTGGATGCGGCTATGCAACACTGCAGAGCCTTTTAAGATGTCCTTTATTAGTGCCTCATTTGATAGCACTTCCTTGCTTGGGCCATCAATTAAGGGTACAATTAACCTCAGCGAACAGGATGGACAGACTCTGCCTTAGAGGTCATGT
Source organism: Protopterus annectens (assembly GCF_019279795.1). Classification (NCBI taxonomy): domain Eukaryota; kingdom Metazoa; phylum Chordata; order Ceratodontiformes; family Protopteridae; genus Protopterus; species Protopterus annectens. Next base: position 753,402,248 of record NC_056728.1, on the reverse strand, counting down.
TTTCTACACCTCAGAGAACATTCTCTAGGAACCAGAGTGGTGGCAAGGAAATGCAGTTCTGTAAATTTTGAGGACCTTTTCTGGATTTGCATGGGAATAATTCCTCCAAAGGCAGATGAGGAAATTTTAATAGTAGACATCACCTTAGAGGCAGAGGAGGCCCACAGAACCAGGACTTCAGAGATTCTCTTTCAGACAGGCCCTTTCAGTGCTCATGAAGTGCTGCCAGACTGTCCAGTTGTGGAGGCAGTTGGGGGTAGTATCTCTTTGCACTTAGACACTTGGCAAGTATAACATGAGTTTTATGGGTGTTAAGAATAATATCCAGAGCTTATTACATACCATTTTCTCTTCTTCCTCATCACCAAAGGAAGGCATTTCTCCATGTTCCATCCAGTCAGAGGAAGGTCGCAGCATTAGAATTCCAAAAGCTTCTAGAAAAGTCATCCAGAAGGTTCCAACAGATCAGATAGGATTCTGATCATATTCACGCTTCTTTTTGCTGCCAAAGAAGACGGGGGACCTCAGACTCATTTTGGATCTAAGCACTTTGAACCAGTATGTATGGAAAGTGACGTTATGAATGGTCATTATTCAGTCCATCCTGCCTTTTCTACACAAGGACGATTGGATGTGCTCTTTAAATCTTCAGGATGCGTACTATCACATCAAATTAGACAGACAATCCAGAAGACATCTTCGCTTTCAGTTGAGACCCAGTCATTACCAGTCCAGAGCTCAGATCTTTGGACTTGCCACAGACCCCCGGGTGTTTACCAAATGCATGGCAGTAGTGGCAGCTCACTTGAGACTGAAGGGATTCCAGGTGTTTCCATATCTAAATGACTGGCTCCTCACCTCCCCATCCAGGCATCTACTACAACAGACCAGGGACTATTTGCTCCAGATTTGCAAAACTTTGGGAATTACAATAAATTTTGCTAAGTCAAAACTTGCACCATTTCAGAGCCTGGAGTTCATTGGTCCTGTTTTGAGTACAACAACACAGGTAGCATCTTTGCCTCTTTACCATGTTACATCTATCAGGAAACATGTTCAGGCTATCCTTGCTCACCCATCTCCACCGGCAAGATTGGTACTTCAAGCCACTAGAGTCAGATGCAGCAGCAATAGTTGTTGCTCCTCTAGCATGCTTCTCTATGCAGGTTCTCCAGTGGACTTTAGCTGTACCTTGGTCCATTCTGTAACAACCCCTCTGTTTTCAAGTAAAGCTTACCCCAATTTGCAAGCAACACATTTGTTGGTGGATACAAACCAACAATCTTTTTCTGGGCAAACCCTTTCTTTTACTGAACCCAGTAGCCACAGTGACTATGGATGCTTCACAGCTGGGGTGTGGAGGGGCATTTCTTGGGAAGAACAGTCCAAGACGTGATCCTCCACGAGACCAAGTTGCATTTGAATGTCCTAGAGATAACAGCAGTCTTATTAGCACTGCAGGCATTTCAAGATACCGTCCCCTTGAGGACTTCTACAGTTCAGACCAACAATGTGTCAGTAGTCTGGAACATCAACAAATGAGGAGGAGCTCTATCTTGTAGTCTATATCTGTTGCAGAATCTTCCAATGCAGCAATCTGGACAATTTGGTGTTTTAAGGGCATTGTTTAATAAGGCTATTTGTTTGATGGTATCTTTTTTTAGTGTCCACTTTTAAGTTTAATTTGTCTGGTTTACCCACCAAGTCTTAAACTGTAGTAAGGAATACCTTTATTTCTTTCTTTGTTGGATTTTCTTGCTGAGAGAACTTAGAGCTGTTCATCTTTCTTTGTGAATGTGGTTATAATGTCCCTTCTGCTGCAAAGTTTGACAGAAAAATATGAACATTTTAGTTGAAAAATTGCACCACCTTGTAGCTTATGGCTTCCAGAATCTAATTTTAATAGTTTCAGATTTTTGTTGGTGAAATTAAATAAAAATTCTTGTCAGGAAAAACTGAAGATCGCAGAGCTCAAGAATTGTGATGCTTGCCATCCAAGCCATGCCCCCCTCCACTCCATTTTTCAATAAGCAATTTAAGTAGCAGGGAACCAACTAACAGGTGTTTAAAAAGCAATGGCTAGGGGGCTCCACAAAAAGGAAAAGCCCCTAAAAATTAAGGACAGTTTTCCCAGTTGGAATGACTGGTTTACCTTTTCAGTTCCCCACCCACCCTGCAACCTTTCCATATCTGTCGGGCTTCATCTTCCCGTGTGGTACTCTGTTGTGGTAGACAGATGGGTTTTAAAGGTAATTTAACAATAGTACACTTAGCAGTGGGAATCAGTCCCTTGTTCCCAGGGGATTCCCCCTTGGTCTGTAAACACTCCCTCCTTATTTTATTTCATTCTGCATCTAATGCTTGCCGAATGAGTAATAGAACCAGTTCTTCCTTGCCAAAGCTTTTATACAAGGATTTTTTGATACCAAAGTAAGAAGGCTCCTGGAGGCCTGTGCTGGACCTTTCCTTTCTAAATCTTTTTTGTCAAGGTTCCAAAGTTCAAAATACTTTCCCTTCATTCTCTTTTGCATATTCCTTTTCTAGCTTTCATGATAATGCTAGACTTAAAACATGCCTGTCATAACATTCCCATTGCCAAACTGTTCAGTCCTTTTTATGCGTTTGCCTTGCATTTAGTTCTTTGTCCTGCCCAGCTTTCCTCTGCACCAGTGAAATTCACAGTGTGTATATCTATTAATTGATTATTGCAGATTTCATGTTAATCACATCTTCCCATATTTGGATGGTTCTTATATTTGCAGACTCTCATTTTTTGCCAGCTGTTGAGTCATTTGTATTTGTTCCAAAGTTCTTACTTATTCTGAGTTTTCAAATTAACTTCCAAAAATCTTTTCTCATTGCTTCTCTCAAAATTGCATTCTTGAGTTGTGTGTAGGAGTCTGCCCTTGGAAGAGCCTTTCTTCCACCAGATAAGTAGAGGTGTTTCAACAGTTTTCTGAATTTTTTCCATTTAAAACCAGGTGTCTGTAAGGGGATTTCTTATGATTTTGGGTTACTTGGCATTGATGATTCTCATGATTCCCCTTGCCAGACTCCACATGAGAAAATCAAATTGTACCTCACATTAATCTAGATCCAGAATCTTCACCCTTTGTATTTTCTAATCATTGTTTGGGGTTTGTTAAGCAGATATATTTTCTGGTGGGTAGACCATCTCTTGCAGTCCATGTCTCCCATTCTCCCTTAATCTCCAGTGTGTCACTACAGATGCACCAGACTTGGTTTGGAGAGGGGTTTCCTAATAGGTGAAAGTGCAAGGTCAGTGCATTCCTCTCAGTAGACATAAGCCCATAAGTGTCAGAGGTATGTTGGCAGTGATCAGTCATTTGAAAGTCTTAAATCATACGTGGTCCCCAGGACCTCCCAGGTTTACATAGACACCAGCACAGTGAATATGCCACATAAGGGGGGGGGGGTACCAAATCACACATTCTTTGTAGACATGCTGTTTTAGCCCAGGAGATAGGGACCCACCTTTGTTTAACTCTTCAGGCTTCATATATTCCACCACATCAAACTTGATTGCAGACAGACTTAGAAGGGTCATCAATGCAAACTTCACCCTGGGGTCTTACAATAATTGATCCAACTGTGTGAACACCTCAAGTGGATCTGTTTGCCTCCTTTCAGAACAGACAACTAAAAATTCGGCTGCAGGACTCCTTGCAAACAGGCCTGGAAGGTCCATGAACAGGAATGTTCCTTTATGCTTTTCCAACCTTTGCACTGAAATCTAGGGCTTTTCTGAAGATCCAGAAGGGCTCCCCAAAAATTCCTGTGATGAGATTCTCTTGCCCACACAACAGTGGTCCTCTCATTTTCAATTTGAGAAGAGTAATTGCCACAGGATTCCTCACAGATTGTACTTGCTCACACAAGACAAGTTGTTTGATGTACCCCAGCCTAAAAACCATTCATTTAACTGCATGGTTGATAGAGTTTTGATACCGTTTAGCCACCTGTTTTCCTGAGGACATATAGCAGGTGGCTTTCTAGAAAGGGGTAGATTCTAGATGTATTCTAGAGGCAGCAGCTTGGTACCTTGTGTCTACTTAGCACTACAAACTGGATTCCTTTTCCAGGTCCAGAACAGGCTTTTCTAGGACCTTTCTCGAGCATCTCCTGGATCCTTAATTTATATTTCTTCTTTCCTGCATAATTTTTAAGCTATGGTAATCAACCCAAGTAGCGTAGGCTACTGGAACAGAGATCTAAATGTTGAGCATGGTACAATTGTTTAAGTAAACTTTCAGTAGCAGTAGATGTTCTGATAGATCACTGTTGCAGTTGTCACCCTTCCCTCTAGCCTTCTCATTTTTAGCAGTTTTCCTTTTGTACTGCCAGGCTATGGATGTGTAGACCCTTGTGTGTATAGTTTGGATTTGATTCCTAATGTTATCCTTTCAGGGCTTTTGCTTCCCATTTCTAGACAAAAAGTTCTGAATAATTTTGCACTATGTCTTCATATTGAAGTTGTCCAGAAGCTTCTGACAGAGTGCCTTAAAGACACCCTTAAGTTTTGAAAGCAGCCTGGTCACTTGGGGGTGGACCACATATACCTTTGGCTACTGTAACAGTGACCTGTTAGAACATCTACTGTTATGGTAAGTTTTCTTACCCAATCGTACTGTTCTTCAAGTATACAACAGATTTGGATTGGGACTGTATGAGGAAGACTTTTCTGAAGGCAAAGATTGAGGTTGGATGTCATCTCATTCTTTTCTGTTTCTAGAGCAGATTGGATTGGCCTGCCGTCATCATTACTAGTTCCTTTCTCAGTTCAGCACTGGTGGCTTTGGAGATGAGGATTTAGCTGGAGCCTGTGCTTGTGAAGCTGACCGATGCCTTTAACCTTGGTACCAACCAAGTCTCTCCACGATGAGCATTTTGTCATTGGGTCTTGGAGCCAACTGCTTGACATAGTCTTTGGCATCATTTCTTTGGTACTGTTCTCTGTATCATACTCTTTGATTTTTGATACCAGAGCTTCGGTCTATGTCTTGGAGCAGTCCAGGTTATCAATATCTGAGTTTCCTTCCTCAGTGCATTCACTTCAGTGGGGGTGGACACATTGCTGGGTCAGTATTGTCTGATCTTGGCAGATTCTGGATTTCCTTAGAAACTGTGGTGAGGATGACTTCCTGTAGCTCCAAAGCACCAACAGTGCCTCCACTATCTGCTTCAAGTTGTAAACCCAGCAAGGAGGTCTTCACCCTGCTTATCGGACATCCGTGTGACAGAGAAGAACAGAAAACATTAAGAAACTTGCACTGATTGAGTCACCTTGGGGATTTGGACCAACTCTGTTGCGTATTCCGAGGAAAAGTACATGCAAAAGGAAGCATGTGGACTCCCTTATGATTTAGATGATCAAGAAGATTCCCCCAGTTCCCCTCTAGAAGACACCACATTTGACAAAATCCACAAATTGATGGGTCAAAGGGAATCTTGTCCCACAGGCAACTGCACCTTCTACATCTTGGTTGATCCCTCCTGCCCAACCATCTTGTATGCTTGGCTGCCAGATGGACATGGCATGAACCTGACTCCATTGAGGCTGTCTACAGGCAGCCAAATAAAATGCTTTGTCCCTCTAAGGATAGACCGCACTCATTCAAGGTACCTATGGTAGACTTCATGATTATTAGCAGTAGCCACCAAGGGAAAACTGGTGATCTGAATGGAGAGATGATGAAATAAGTAAGAAAAGGAGAGTAGTACTGCTGACACTGAATTCATCCTCCAGTCTTGGTGAGTACTTTCACATGATGGACCCTGTTTTCACAAAAATCTCACCAAGATGACACTGATGTGTAGACTGTATCTTGAATAGCATGCATCATGGAGAGAGAGTTTAATAAATAAGACAAGTGGGAGTGGGGAGCACTGAGCGGCCTGTTTGTCCCTAGAGGAGTGGTTCCAGCCAGAAACTTGTAGTCTATTGGCCATTTTGGGTCAATTCCTAGCTCTCTTCAGCCCCCTGTAATAAAGTCCGCTTTAGCGCTTTTTCGCTTGTATTCAACTCAGCACAGCTCCTCGTGGTGTCCTGCAGAGTTCTACAAGCAGCAGAGAGCAAAAGAGTGACTTTTTCCTGATTTAAGTATTTTTTTCTGGCTTTTTGATTATTTACTGCTTAGCGACTGCATTTTCGCCTGTTTATACAGCTCTGCATTCTATTTAAACTGTTTTTGTGTTGATTAACTGTTTTGCACTTTTAAAAAAGTTATTTGTTGCTTAATTTTACCTGTAGGCTAACACACTCAAGTGTGCTAGCCGTTTAAAAGCATTTATAGCATTTACTGTCTGTTTTTCCTCTGTTTTCTGCAAAAAAAAAAAAAAAAAAAATCTTGTTTTCCCGCCTTACTGAACTAGAATAGTCCAGTCTTCAGAGTTTGCTGATCTCTGGGCTTTGGCTTGGTTCCTGTGCTATTCCATATCCTTATTTGGATAAAGGGAAACTTCTTTGTTCACCCACCAGTGGGAGTGGGGAGCACTGAGAAGCCTATTTGTCCCTAGAGCAGTGGTTCCAGCCAGAAACTTGTAGTCTATTGGCCAATTTGGGTCAATTCCTAGCTCTTTTCAACCCCCTGCTATAAAGCCCGCTTTAGCGCACTTTTGCGTGATTTAGCGCGGAGTTGCCCATAGAGCACCATCGGGCAGCGCGCCGGTTAAACAAGGTTAAACTATTTCTGGCTCCGTAAAGTCTGCTCTTCAATTTTTCCCTTAGAACTTCTCTACTTGCAATCTAAACAGTCTATTCTCTATCTCAAAAGCTCAGCACTTGCTCCTAAAGCATTTTTATATAGGTAAAGTACTTGTATACTAAACAAAGTACTACATTAGCCTAGAATCCCCTTGAGTACCCATTCCCCTATAGGTCCCTTCTGACTCAGTTACACAGAAAACTTTTTCACTTTTTCTAGCATGTCGAAGGGTCAGTTGCTAGCGTCCTCTCCTGTTCAGCTGGTGAATCTGGGCATCTTGAGGCAATGTTACAATTGCCTCATGTACACAGACAACCCACTCCTTCTCCCACAAAACACAAATACATGTGAGAGATGCAACTATATAGCCAAACTGGAGGCTGAGCTCTCTCAACTCAGGACTGGCAAGACCAGACAGGAGGAGAAGGAAACCACGCACACCACAAACCCAGTTTCACATAGAACTATCACAACTGCAAAACAAACACACAAACACACAAAGACATACTCGGAGGCACTGATCAAAAATCTACCAAAACTACAGAGGCCTCCAAAGCAGACACCCAAGCAACTGCCACCTCAAGACATAAGACATGCAACACATAGTTCTCAAAGTCAGTGTGCTAAACAGTCACAGCCCTTAAGGCCAAACACAATGCCAGACACACTTGTTATAGGTGACTCCATAGTCAGACACACTGACGTCCCACTCACCAGACTGAACAAGGAAAAGATCACAGTAAGCTGCCTGTCAGGCGCTAGAATCCGCCACATAACACAAGCACTCAGGTCACTCCACAGCAAGTACAAGTATGACTCAGTCATTGTCCATGCCGGTGTGAACGACCTGAGACGCACCTCCCTGGACTACATGAAAAGAGACATAGAGGAGCTCTCAGATTATGTAGCCCAGGCCGGTATGACCCTGACCCTGAGCAGTATCCTACCCTCACCAAGAATGATGCCACAATACAGAGACAAAATGATCAGCTTTAATAATTGGCTTAATTACTGGTGTCATTCTAAGGGGATCCAATGTCTGTCTGCCTGGGATGACATGCTTGACAAGCCACGCTGCTTCGCAAGGGGCGGCTTGCACCTGTCACCCCTGGGCTTCCGCATATTGGCAAAGGCTCTTGCCACCCCCATAGTGCCTTTTTTAGGCAAGGCTCAAATGATAAACCTACCGCCCTAGAAAACAAAACTGGAGAAAAACTAAGGGTAATACTGCTCAGTGCCAGAAGTCTAAACCTCAAGATGCACGCCCTCGAAGCCCTCCTCAGTATGGAGAACATCGATGTCTGTGCTGTGACTGAAACCTGGTTCAAGGCTCCTGAGAGCACCCCAGCACTATCAGGTTATACCTCATATCATGCGTTCCGGCCCCAAAATCCGGACCGAACCACAAAAGGAGGGGGAGTATCCATATTCATAAAGGATACCCACGCCTCCAGGTTAGTGGCAACGCACAAAGCATCGGAGACCATCCAGGTGCAATTAACCATAGGTAAAACTGCCCTACAGTTTGTAACATGCTACAGACCACCTTCTCAAACTCAGGAAACCCACACAGCCTTCCTGGAGACACTGGAGAGTATGAATGTGTCTCCAAACACCATCATATTGGGTGACTTCAACTACCCAAACATAGACTGGGAACATTACTCAAGCCCCAACACCCTAGCCCAAAGGTTCCTTGAGTTCATAAACTCAAATGCTATGGAACAACTAGTCACCATTCCCACAAGAGGAGAAAATATACTAGACCTGATCATCACAAACATGGGGACAAAATGCTCCACACCGGAAGTATATCCCTCATTGGTGAGATCAGACCATAAATTAATCTCACTGGAGATCCACATCCCGCCCCACCCCAGTAAAAAGACCACAGTGAAGAACTTCTCAAAAGCAAACTTCACACTTCTTAAGACTGGAGTGGTATCCTTCAAGGCCCCCGAGCCAGTGGAAACCACAACCCACGCTGCTGAAACCCTTACAAATGCCTTCTACGAGCACCTCCAGGAATGTATGGATCAAGCAATCCGTAATAAAATCAAAACCCTTTCCACCAAAGGCAGGCGCCCGTTCTGGTGGACTCCAGCCATAAACAAACTCTACAACAAGAGGAGAAAGCTACTACATGACAGAGCAAAATCCCTAAATGGGAAGGCATCTCTGATCAATACTAGCAAAAAACTACGATCACTCATAAAATCATCCAAGGCCAACTTTGAGAGAAAAATCGCTAATGACACAAAAGGCAATCATAAAGCCTTCTTTAGCTATGTTAGAAACCTGGGTGGAAACTCCCAGATATGCTCAGAATTAGTCCAAAATGATAAAAAAATCACTGAACCCACAGACATTGCCAACATACTGGCAGACAGGTTCAGTGCAAATTTCTCCCCCCCCCCCCCAAAAGGAGAAATATCTATCCCACCAGAGTCTAGCCTCCCAAACATCTCAGATGCCCAGGTGAGAGCTGCTCTCTCTAAAGCAAAAAAACACAGCATCAATGGGACCGGACGGTGTCCCCGGCTGTGTGCTACACGAACTCAATGAGGAACTAAACCCACACATAAGGCTGCTGTTTAATCTTAGCCTTACTACAGGATACGGTAAAGAATGGCGTACGGCAACTGTGGTCCCACTCCACAAAGGCGGTGCTTCTACGGACCCTGGAAATTACCGCCCCATAAGCTTGACGAGCCTTGTCTGCAAAGCTATGGAGAGGATCATAATGGAACTCATAAAGACATTGGGGACCTACAGACACTGGATCCTACCCAATTTGGCTTTGTCAAGGGCAGATCCTGCCTCTTGAACTTGGTCGACTTTTTCGAAACAGTCACTAAGGCCATTGATGAGAGTAAGGCAGTTCACACAGCCTACCTTGACCTAGCAAAAGCGTTCGACACAGTACCCCACTCGGGCATCATAGAAAAGCTCACCAGCTTAGATGTAAACCCATATGTCACAAGATGGGTTGCAAACTGGCTCAAGGACAGAACACACAGGGTTAGAGTTGCTGGTGCCATGTCAGACTCTAAGCCGGTCATGAGCGGTGTCCCACAGGGCTCATTCCTGGGCCCCCTCTTGTTCGGCATTTATTTTTCTGAAGTGCAGGCAAACATAGGGGGATTGTGGCTGACAAAATTTGCAGATGACTGCAAACTGGGCACCATAATTGACACTCCATCAGACAGACATCCTCCAGAAAGGTCTCATAGAAATGGATAACTGGTGCCAGAGCCATGGCCTTAAGCTAAATGCCAAAAAATGTATAGTCATACCCTTTGGGAAAAACAAGGTAACCCCTAATTACCACATAGGTGGTAATCCATTAAACACGGAAGAAGTTATCAGGGACCTGGGGACCCAAGTTGACAGTAAACCTCTCTTTTGACACTCACATTGCCAAAGTGGTTAGGAAGACCTTCTACATTGCCCACCTGATCATGAAGGGATTCACATCCAGATCAGGAGAGGTCATTGTACCCCTGTACTTTTCACTTATCAGACCAATGATTGAGTACAATGCCCCATTCGGAATGTACCTTACCCGACACCTGCAGCAGTTGGAAAGACCCCAAAAGTTCCTCACCAAAAGGATAAAGGAGCTCAAACATATGTCATACGATGCCCGACTGAAGAAACTCCAGCTCTATTCAGTCGCATACCGTCTGCTCAGAGGTGATCTGTGCCTGACATACAAGGCCACGTCCAACCCGGAATTAATGGACATGCTCCACCTCAAAAAATCCAAATCCACCAGAGCCATGAGAGCAAGAGACTTAAACCTCAACACGGATATAAATAGGACGTGCTGGAGGGACAGATTCATCACCCAGAGACTCCCTACACTATGGAACAGAATCCCAGTCCATGTGAGGCAGAGCCCCTCACTGACTCTGTTCAAGAGAAATCTTGACGAGTGTTTGGGTGATCGTAGGTTTACCCGGGGAATCATCTCTGTATCACTGCTGGACAGAGGCACAGCAAACTAATGGGTATAGTATTCTCATCCTAAGGGGTGGTGAAAGCCACACACACTCTGGCTAGGCTTTTAAATGCCCCAGGGCAGATAGCCTAGTATGAACCTATGAACCTGTGAAATTATACCTCCTGGCTTCCAAGCTGTTGATTCAACCGCCAAAACAAAAAAGAAGGTGGTATAGCCTTAATCTACAACTGCCTGCTAAATCTCTGCCCTTACCAGAATCCCATTCCTCAGTTTAATAATGCTGAACTAATCATAGGAATCCTCAAAATGAACAACTTTAAAAGTGTCTGTATTATAGCCATCTGTATTCCCCCTGGTGACACTTCCACCCTAGAGAATATTCTCTTGTGGGCTTCAAATAACATCAAACTTGAGACTTACATTGTAGGAGATGTCATCATCGACTGTAATAAAATTAATAATAATTCTCCCACTCTTTCCATCAATCTTTATAATTTTACTCAACTAATGAATGACATTACCAGATCTAACAAAAATAACTCCCCAGGGTCCATCCTGGACTGGATCTTAGTTAGTCACCCTAATAAGATCTCTGACTCTGGTATACTTCCTCACTCAATAAATGATCATCTTCCAGCCTGTATTCACTGAGCTGCCCAACACCTCCCTCACCAACACCAATATGCCCACACTCATAACCTCTCCAATTTTAACCCTTGTATATTTTCTGAAACCCTTCAACTAACAAATTGAGATATCCTAAAAACTATTCCTTTAGATGAAGCCTTAGAAGTCTTCAATACTACCTTCCTTAAAATCCTAAACCCCCAAGCCCCACTTACAACAAAACGAGTACAATACAACTCTGCCCTTTGGCTAACTAAGGACACTAAAACTCTCATGCTACAAAGGGATAAAACATGGAAACTACAATAAAAATAAACACCCAGCTCCACTCCTTCAATCTAAGCAACTCCGCAATTTAACCAAAAAACTTATCACAAAAGATAAAAAAATCATACTACACCAAACTACAGTCTACCCTGTCAAATAATCCAAAAAAATTCTGGAATTCCATCAACTCCCTTTTACATCCCGGTACTAAATCCAGTCCCTGTCCCGACAACAATAAGACCGACACAGAAATTGCAACCCTTTTTAACTCCTTCTTTACCAACTCTATAGCTGAACTTACTAAAACCTTCACCAAATCCACCCCCTCCGCTACCTCTAAACCTACTTCCTCCTCCTCTCCCCACTCCTGCTCCCCTGACCCCCCCTCCTACTTTTTATCTAAAACCTGTGTCAACCACCTGTATCAAAAAAATTATTTCCAAACTCAAGCCATGCTCCAATGCCCCCGACAATATCCCTTCACTCTTTCTCAAGCTTGCTGCTGATGGTATTGCCATACCCATTAGCATTCTCATCAATAGATCCATCCAGGAATCTTATGTTCCCAAACTATGGTGAGCTGCCTACATTCTGCCCCTTCATAAAGGAAGCAAAAATAATAGCATTTCTAACTTCCACCCAATAGCCATTCTTTCCCCAATTTCAAAAGTCCTTGAAAAATGTATCCACCTGCAACTCATGCCCCACCTCGTCAATAACCAACTCCTCACCCCTACTCAACACTGTTTCCGTCCTGGCCACAGTACCATTACTGCTCTCCTCTCTTTCTTAGACATTGTCAGCCATGCCCGTGACTCTGGAGATATTGTCTCCACTGTCCTCCTTGACCTTTCCAAGGCATTCAACACTGTATCCCACACACTCCTTCTTAACCACCTTTCTAACCTCAATCTCTCCCTAGATTCCCTTTCTTGGTTCAAAAGTTATCTCTCAGATAGATCCCAAGCTGTGAAATGGCAAACAAGTACCTCTACCTTCCTTCCTACCCCTACCAGAGTTCCACAGGGTTCTATTCTCAGACCTGTGCTCTTCAATCTCTTCATCAATGACTTTCACTCTGCAATCCCACAATCTCAAATAGTGCAATATGCAGACAACTCTACTTTAGTCTGCTCAGCCTCTAGCCTTCCCGAGCTCCAGGCCAAGACCCAATTGGCCTTCACAACTACAGAGAATGGGATGCTTCAAAACCATCTCTCCCTAAATGCCAATAAATCCCATATCATTCTTTTCTCCCCCTCAAAAACCCTCCCATTTGATAAGCACTCTTTCAAGATCACCAGCCTCTCTCACTCCTCAATAGAAGTCGTTTCTTGTGCCAAACTACTTGGTGTTACTATTGATGAGCACCTGAAATTTAATACTCATATTCAACAAAAATTAAAAAAAAAACACCAGAAGCTCAGCATGCTTTATAGAAATGCCCCATTTCTATCATTGGCTACTAGACAAACCCTCGCCTCCACCTTCCTTCTACCTTCTCTATTGTATGGTGCTCCTCTTCTAACCAACCTCTCAGCTTCTATCTCCTCAAAACTAGAAAGTTGCTACAACAAAATCGCCAAATTCGCTACCAACTCTAGGCCTTCTGCACACCATTGCAAGTCTTCAATGGCTTGAACTCCCTAGTCATCTTGACTACCTCCAACTTACTACTCCCACAAACTAATTTTTAAACCCACTGCTTGCCCTGCACTATCTAATATCTTGCCTTTCTACACTCCTCTCAGGCCCCTAAGATCAGCCCACCAAAATCTTCTTACAGTGCACAAACCTAAACGACCCCCTGGCCACCTACTACTTTCTTGTACTGTAGCAAAGAAATGGCACTTGCTTCCTCCCCTGCTAAGAATCACTACAAGCCTAGAAAAATTCAAATCTCTACTCCATTTTCATCTCTCCCAAAACTGGAAATGTAATTGTATACTTCCTACCTAGATCCTTTCACTTCCCCTTTTCAGTCCTCTCCCTCCTGCCCCTCTTTCTTCCAACTCTTTTCTTCAGCCCCCACTCTCTACTTCTTTATCTTCTTCCCCCTGTATAAACTCTATGTAAATACTTTTATGTCTTCACTTCCCCACTGCCAGTATGCCTCTTCTTGCAACTGTATCCTTCACCATTTCCTTAAAATGTACCTTTCACCTCAAACATAAATTGAAACTGTGTATTTTTCTTTCTGTGTTACAAATACAATCTGTATAAAAAATTGTATTTTTCTTGTTTGTAAATTGTTTAAATGTGCAATGTCTTTGTAATATGGAGATTTAAGTGTGCAATGTGTTTGTAAATCGGAGCTTTTCTCCCCGGGCCTCCACTGAAAACGGGTTTTCGGGCCCAGTGGACATCCCTGGTTATCAAACTGGAAATAAATAAATAAAAGCACTTCAAACAATGTTTGAAGAGAAATGCAAATGTACCCTAGATATGGACAATTTCACAATCCAAAAAACAAAGAGGGAGTGTAGTAAAAAGGGTTAGTAAGATAGAAGTTAAACAGAAACTGAAGTCCTAAATTTTCTGTGTAGTGAAGGATTTTAGTGTAGAAAATCCAGCACATGTGATGTTGCAGTATGATGGAACAATCCCCCCCAGACTAAGGAGAAGCAAGTGGAGCAGGAGGTATCTGACAAAGAATTGACATGGGGCAGAGAGAGGTCTGACGTGGTGCAATATTCATGCAAAGGAAAAAGCAAAACTAACCAAATAAACAAGCAGCACCAAAGTTATTAGAAGAGGAATACAGGCAAAGGCACACAGGCATGGAAAACTTCACAATAAAAAATAAAAAAGGGGTAAAGTAAAAAAGATTATTGTTAATCAGAAAATGAAGTTATGCATTATCTGTGAAGTATAGGATTTAGTGTAGAAAATCCAACACAGGTAATGTTTCTGTATGATGGAACAGTGAATCCCCAGATTAAGAAGAAACAGGAGGCATCTTAAGACTTGATAAATGGTGATGCTGTGGAGCATTCTGTAATAGAGTGGTACAAAAGTTCATTTGAAGTTGGACAGTAAGGACGGTGCATACTGTGGCATCTTTGTCGCAGATGATGTAGAGTGATGGGCCACTAAGCTGCCATATGAAGAAGCAGCAGGTGAAATAGGGTGCATTTGAAGAGGATATGCCACAGGTAAATGTTCTGGAACTTTCTGTAGAATGCTGCATGAAACTGAGCGCAAAGAAGGTACCGTCAATGTAGAAGATAATAGTCTAAGGGAAGCGCTACTTAATTATTATCGATGAAAGATATAGATTACAAAAAGTAAATACAACCTGAGATGTTAAAAAGTTTGGTAAAACAGATTAACACAGTAGTTAGGACTGTTAAGAGAAAGTCATGTGATATAACAAAGATAAATAGGATATATTACTGTGCAGCTGAAGTAATAGATAAACCTTACCACAAAAATACAGAGCAGGAAAGGAAGGCAAGAAATAAGTTGTCAGCTTGGAAACACTGAACAGCGAAAAGCTGAAAGCAATTAAGATAAGACGTATCACTATTAGAAGAATGTAGAAGAGGGAACAGATGATCAGAAATAATAAAATGAAAATATTAGCACATGCAGAAAAACTTAGATGTACCAAGCAATTCATTCATGACCCAAAAAAGTTTTATAGAGAGCTATGAAACCAAGCAAAATGAATGTAACCACCACCAAAAACTTACACATTTTGGAGAAATATGTACAAAGACCCTGTGGAACATAAGAAAAATGTTCATTAGATAGAAAAGAATAAAGAAACGGTAAGGAGCTCAAATGTAGAGGACGTGAAATGTAATAGCCAGAGAAACTGAAACAAAATTAAGAAAACTCTTAATTAGAAAACATCATGCCTTGATGCAGTACCCATATGTTGTTTAGATGCATTAACATCTTTACACACAGATTTAACCCTGAGTAAGAATTAATTAATGTGCACATTCTGAATGGACACCAACCTTGTTAACAGGAAAAATGGTGCTCCTTAAGAGTGAACCTGCAAGCTATCCTAAATAATTATAGACCGATAATTTTTCTTCCAGTGGTTTATAAACTGTATTCTGGAGTTGATGCAGACAGTATATAGTCATCCAGAAAAAAAGAAAACTCCCTTGTGGCAGTAGAACAAAAGAGTAAAAAAAAGTTGCATGGAACAAAGGATTATTTGTTGCAAAATAAAGCCATAATAGAGAATTGCAAAAAGGAGAAGAAACTTAAGTATGGCATAGATAGAGCACAAAAACATTTGACAGCGTCCTTATTCATGGGTAAAGGGATGCTTACAGATTTAGATGATATACATTGTTCAGTTCCATTAGTGATCATGAAACAGTGGCAAACCACGCTCTGACAAAAGGCAGATTTTTATGCTAGGGATATAAACTTCTGTGGGGGATATTCCAAGGTAATTCTTTGTCACTGCTGCTTTGTCTTGCCTTTAACCCATTAATCTGTTTACTTAACAGATTAGGCCATTCTTCTAATTTGGCTAAAAAAAAATAAAAAAATGAAAACTTGTTTAATCTACTTTTTGTGGATGGCCTAAAACTTTATAGCTCATCAGATGAGGTGTTAAAGCAAAAGTGGTTAAGACTTTCTTAGATACAAAGATGTAATTTTATTGTAATAAATAACCAAAAGCAATGTTTAAAGCAGGAAAACTGTAGCAGCAAGAAAATATCAATCTAGAACAGAAATGTGATATAATGGAACTTGAGAGAGTATATAGATATTTGGGAATTGATAAAGGACTCTGAGGAATCCTTCAGAAGACTAAAACATCTAGGAATAAAGTCAGAGTTCTAAACCAATTTGTTCTTCGTCTTGTGACTTAGTTTTGGGGTGATTGACTTGCCCCAAACATTTATTGGATCATTTGGACAGGAAAACAATAAAAATGCTTTATCAAATGATGTGTAATAATCAATGTATACCAAGCTTATATATTCCTCGTTCTGAAAGAGATATATGGGCCGTCTTGAAATTGATTGCATGTATAGATCTGCAGTTGTTTGACAGCATACATATCTGCCAACCTCATCACATCCAAACATGGTTAAAGTTTTAAGAATGGGGAGAAGTCTAAGAAGACTTTCTACTTTGTTTAGCAGAAGCATTTTGATATTAAGCAGGAATGGAAGTCTAGCCAGAAGTAGACAAAAATTGGACATAATGTGCCATACAGCAAATGAGAGAATATAAGGTGGAAATAAATGTGGAAAAGGCATAAATATTGTGGCAAGACAGATATCTCCGCGAACAACCTCTTTTTTTTTTGTTTAACACCCTTCTTGAATTATCACTTAAGACATAGGCAAACACACATTTATGTAAATGAAAAACTATGATAACAGGTTCAGTTTCAAACATTATACATCACACATTTTTTATATAGTTATCATTCCAACATTATATAAGTTGATCAATTCCTGGCTTCCCTTAAATGCCACTCCTCATCCAAAACATTCTACATGCATTGTTCCCACAATTTTTTTTCTATGCAATTTGATCCAACCCTTTTCTAAAGATCCCACTTCCAGTTCTTTTTTGGCAGACATCTAAATTAAACTTAACAAGACCTTACTATGTCAAGACAATTCAGATCCTGTATCCCAGCTCAAAAAAAGTAATTTCCTTAGTTACATCAATTTGCTCACCCAATATTTCTGACAGAGTAGTCTGTAAGGAATTTTTAAAATCTTCCAAATCATTACACTCCCAAAACTCAAGTTTCCAGTTACCTCCTATTCCCTGCAACACAACTCCCAACAGTTGCCATCTACCTAAGGAAAAAGTCCATGGAGTCTGCTAGGGGTATAAATATACCTGTACAAACACTTGCAAGGAAAAATCCTAAATATTCTAGACTTTATTGCATATTTTGGAGCCATGCATATGTCCTCCTATTGTTTCCTTATGAATTTCTTACACGGTTTCTCTTCCCAATCTTTTCTAACCTCTTACTATTGTTATTGTGCAGAATTTTATATGCCCTATTATTTATACCTTTTTAACAGCAGCTTCTGTTCAGTTCAACTAAAAATGTTTAAGACCCAGTCTTTCACTTAGGATTCCCTAATCCTTTTCTCTTTGCCTATACTGTGATATCAGTCACTGTTAGGGAAGATGGTCTCTAGCCCACAGTCCACATATCTACTTGGCCTCTTCCTATTCTGTTACCTTTCTTTCGCTAGTTATGTGCTCCTAATGCCTTGGTTCATTTGCCAGTTTTCTTCAGTAAATTCCAGCCCTGTCTTGCCTGTTCTGTGTACCCCTTATTGCAGACATCCCTATCGGCAGAATCTCCTTTCTCCATTCTTGTAGTATTGGCTTTGTTTTTGGAATACTTTCTGCTACTGTATGAAAGTAATATTTTGTATGGCTGCTGCTGTTCTCCTTAAGAATCTTCATCCAAAAATCTGCTCCCTCCTTATTTCTTGAAGTCCCACCCTGCTTGTATAATCATTCCTTTCTGCTTGTGCCTTAACCGTGTAACTCTAAAATATCCCTTCAAATCAGGTGCTCCTAAACCACCTTGTTCTATTTGAAGGATCAACTTATCCCACTTGACCCTTGCTCTCTTCCCTTCCCAGATTAAATCCTTCAACTCTTTATCAATTACTCTTCACAACTTCTCTGGTTGGTAAAAGTACACCTGACTTGCATATAAAACTAAAAGGGCTGAAAATATTTTCTCTGCTTATATCTTGCGATCTGTATCCATTAACGAGAGCTTCCAGTTTTGCAATTTTTTGTATTATCTTTAGTCTTTTTCCACATATCCTTAGCTGCCAAAACGGAACCCTTTTTAATCCATACTCCTAAATACTTCATTTTATAATGACCCATAAATATGCACATTGCTGAACCAATTCATGTGAGTACATAGTTTACAGCTATAGTCTTTGTTGTTGGAATAACCTCATGTTGATCAGGGCACAGGAATGGCTAAAGAGAGGTGAACTGAAGCGAAAAGATGAACGTTTAATAATGCCGGTCCAGGAAAGTGGGACTATACATGCTGGTTTACAAAGTCCATTGAACATGTGAGAGAAACAGACAAATGTAGGTTCTGTTAAAAAAAAAAAAAAAACTGTAAACGGGTACACATCTTGTTGCTGGATGTAATACTCATGGGAGAGGTCACGTGTACTGATAGGCACAATAATGTGGCAATACTGTTGCATTGGGGATTGTGCAAACACTACAGTATTGAAGTAGTTGAGATGCATTGGAAACCTGGACCACAAAGCGTTGTAGAGAGTGAGAGTGATAAGTTTATGTCAAAGGAAAAAACTTCAAAGACCAATTCACATTAGGTTCAGGTATGGCACCTTTTATTACTTGCAGCAAGGAGACAAAACCATGCACATACAGGATTTTACCTAACTACTAACAGGAAGTATGCTCTTCTTATACTGTTCTACAAAACGTTGCTTTATATAGTTGACATAATTAAGCACAACTTTCTGTATTGTTCTACAGCAGATGTTACTCAGATTTTCTGCTGACAAGACTGGATTTATGAAAAACATTTGAGAAAAACAACCTGACTTTGGGGGCTTTAGCCCTGCTACAAGCTTCTATTGTGTAGTTCTAATACATGTGTTACATTTCAAGGTACTTTTCTAGCTTAGACACAAGTAAAAGCTGATTGCAGTTCATATATTTTCAAGCAGTCTTTGTTCTTATTATCAATAGCTTCTGCAGCTGTTTTTTTTCTCAAAGCATAAGCGGAACTCCTTGTCTAAATCTCATAACATTAATACAAGTGAAACATCTATTTATTATTTTCCTGACACAAGCAGATATTATCTGCTTCCCTGTAAATTTCCAGAGCATAAGCAAAGATTATAACTGTACATATTTCATGACAATACAAGATTGGAAAGCTTCTGCAGTTTGTACAGATTTATGCAGTGTGAAATAGAATAAATGTGTTAACCCTTTTCAAACCTTAAATGCACTAAGCATATTACTAATACATACACTAATACATATTTTTCTAGCATTTCCCCCCTTTTAATACTTTTATTCTACTTTCAAAATAAGCATAAACAGTTTTTCTTCCCCTAACCTCTTCCTACTCAGGATTTGCAGTTGAGAGTCATTCAGTTTAAACTTATGAAAGCATTTTCAATTTTTTAACAGTTCTTCAAACTTAGCACCTTGATATAAGGTTTCTGAAACTGACATGTCTATAAAGTCTTTAATCAGTCTTTTCGTGCAGGGGATGCCACAGCAAACACATACTCCCAGTAGGATCATTCCTACACAAATGACAATCAGAATGTTCATTAGGATAGTACCCCACCCCCCAAACAATCTCTGGAAAAAGTCCGTCAATGGATCTGGTCCTGGTTTGGTCATGGCCGACACTTGCTGAATTACCTCAAGGTGATTGTCTATCTCGTGTTTATGGTCAGGAATATACGAACCCCTAGGGTGAAGTCAAGAGCCATGCGGTTTTGAAGCACTACAGTTCTCATGGCATTCAGTTCATCAGTCACCAATTCTAGAGCGGAAAAGGTTGCATTACTCATTACTTCGAGATGTTTAGATAGTTTTCTCAGCTCCCAGATCGATTTTCTTGCTCCATATGCTGGTATTATACCTGCCCACGATATAACACTCACTCAAGTCCATGTGTCAGTTTATCACTTATAGAATGATGGTTTTTCCCGCACGCATCGATTTGTCCCACTGGATTTACAGGTTTCTTGACGACCTCTCGGATATTTCGAATTTTTCCTTGAGGTAAGACTGCCGTGTGTTGTATGGCCGGAACCAGGTAGCCCAAAAGCAACTGCGGACCAATACTCAGGTAACCACTTGTATGCTTTCCTACCATATACAAAATAACAATACTCTACTTTAGTAGTAACTTTACTATGAATATACACTTATCCTGCATGAAACATTTTTCTATCAATTATAGACAGTTGTTTATAAAGAACAGAATCATGTTTTACTTCATCAATTGTTTTGTGCATCAATTCAAAAAAATGAATTGTAGTTTGTATTACAATAAGAGCCTGCGTTATTAGCTTTAGTGTAGCATTTGTAAGGAACAGTCACATTGCAATTGCTCCAACCCACCCGAACAGTATCATTTTTATAAAAACACACAGTCCCTTTTTGTGGAGCAGACAAGTGCAATGCTATTTTATCTTGTGATGTAACAGTTGATGTATCATAAATCAAGTTTTCCCAGGTCTCGTTGACTCCTAGGGGGACTGAAGTTAACAATAACCCCCCGTATGCTGTCGGCAAAGCTGTGTAAATCCAGCAATTTGAAACATTGAAAGTCTCAGCATACACATATTTGATTATCTGGTAAGTATTAAAGTTTGGGTGCCAGTCTATCAGCAACGCTTCACGTTTATTCAGTTCAGTTTGTGTGGCTGGGAAAAGGAATGGCCACAATAAAAAGATTATTGTCACTAGTACAGTTAACAGGATGATTATGCAATACTTCTGAGGAAATGGTTGTTGTGCATTCCTGTTTTCTCCAACTCTTCCGAGTAGTTTTATTTGGATTTGTCTAGATTCTATCATTTTTGCTCTTGACATGTGACAAGATTTTTGTCCAGTTCAAAGTTCTTAACTAGTTTGCAGTGCGTTAGGTGGATCCACGAGGCCCGCTCTGCGATTTTGACTGCAGTAGGCGTCGACAGGAGCACCTGATATGGACCTTCCCACTTTGGTGTCATCCAGTTTCTCTTTTTGAGTGTTTTCACCCAGATCCACTCCCCAGGGGCCACTGCCACTTCCGATGTCTCTGTTTGTTCTTTATCTGAAACAGAATTTGACTGCAACAGATGTTTAGAATTCAACAAATTTCTCATGTACTCTGCTAGTGTACAGTCGGCTTCCTGGTCTGCGGGCATGAGAGCTTTCCACTGAGGTGTATAATAAGCTCTTCCAAATAGTTTTTCAAAAGGAGTCAATCCTTTTGCATTCGGAACAGTTCTCATGCTCAACAGTGCCAGGGGCAGACAGTACACCCAATTCTTTTCTGTTAGTGCTATTAATTTCCTTAGTTTATTCTTTAAAGTCCCATTATGCCTCTCAACTAGCCCTGCAAATTGTGGATGGTATGCACAATGATTCTTTAAAGAAATACCAAAATGTTTACTTAACCATTGTATGGTTTGGTTTACAAAGTGTGTACCGTTGTCACTGTAGATCCTTTCCGGAATGCCGAATCTAGGGATGATTTATTTAACAAGGATTTTCGCTACTGTAGCCGCGTCTGGATATTTGGTCGGAAAGGCTTCCACCCATCTGGAAAACATATCTACAATGACAAGACAATACTTCTTATTTTCACATTTATTCAACTCTATGAAATCCATACAGATAGTATGAAATGGATACGATGGTGTAGGGAAACTTTCTTGCTTGGGCTTTAACGCCCCTTGTTCATGATGTTTGTTACAAATGTGGCACATCAAACAAAATTTTTTAGAATAGTTTGTAAATCCATATGTTGTGAACACTCTGTTCACCAGCTGTACCATCCCCCCTGTTGAGACATGACATTGCCCATGGCTCATCAAGGCTGCATAGCTAAACAAATTAGATGGTAGTATCTGTTTCCCTTCTTTAGAGATGTACAGCCCCTTTTTGAGAATTGCTCCTTGTTTTACCCATTTTTGTCCCTCAACTTGCGTAGTGAGTGTCTGCATTGTCTTTAACATTTCTAAGTCTAAAATCTCAGAGGGTTGTAGTTCCTCATTTAAAAGAAATACTGCTGAAGATGCCTGCTTTGCAGCTGTATCAGCTCTCGCATTACCTTTTGAAATCCTATCCTGTTGCTTGGTATGAGCTGTGCATTTACAAATAGCTACTTTCTGAGGTAACTGAATAGATTCTAAGAGATCTAGAATAAACTGTGCATGATTAATAGGTTTGCCAGTAGATGTTATCATTCCTTGTTTTTTCCACTGTTGCGCAAAAACATGTACAGTAGAAATGCATCATTTACAGCTTGTAAATCTTGGACCATACACCATTCTCCATTTGCTTTTTAACAGGAAATAAGGGTGTGTTGCATGGTGAATCGGGAGATTCCACCAGCACCCCTTCCCTAAGTAAAGCCGCTATAATAGGTTTGATTCCTACTTCTGCATCTTTTCTTAAGGGATATACTGTCTTTTCTGTGGTCTAATTGCTGATTTTGGCATTATAGTAACTGGTCCCGCTTACGAATAAGTCCTACGTCTGACTTTCCTGTTGACCAGAGAGTTTCTGGTATATTCTGTAAGGCATTCTCTTCCTCCTTTAATAGGAGTGCTAATCAGCTGTTCTTGCTAGACTGCAAGTGTACGGCTGGGTGGGTCTGAGTTATCCAATTCAGCTTCTGTATTTGTATTCCCTGTTCTGACAGTTCTAATTCTGTCTGTTTTTCCCATCTCGTGACGTTTTCTCCGAAGTCTGCCCATTCTATGTTTTTGTCCTTGGTTAAGCAAACATGTGGTAATCGATTAGATTTATAGAGTGCAAATAACTCCTGGGGCAATGAACAGCTGGCTACACTGTTCCCTTCTGTGTCCCAGTATATATTACGTAATATCAATCTGTTTGCACGATTTTTAAACAATTCTTGCTTATATTCCTTATCAGGTCCTGGTGTGTTACAGGAATACAGAGTACAGTGCAACAGGTGCTGTTTGTCAGTGTCAAGGGAGGGGAACTTACTGATGGCTATATTCATTAATTCTTCGGTCACAGTCCCTGGACCAGTCGTAACCAAGTCTTGACTGTA
Organism: Protopterus annectens; assembly: GCF_019279795.1. NCBI lineage: Eukaryota > Metazoa > Chordata > Ceratodontiformes > Protopteridae > Protopterus > Protopterus annectens. The sequence continues at coordinate 753,378,883 of NC_056728.1, read as the reverse complement.
CCAATAAAACACTTCACCCTCCGATTGCACTGCAAAGGTATCAATTTGTCACTGTGCTTCCATACCCTGCATGGTTGGGACTACTGCTATACCAAATAGCTGCATAAGGTCTCTGCCCAAGAGGTTTACTGGGCATTTTGCAGAAACAACAATTTTGCTTTTCTGAGTTAATCCTGAAACCGGATCAGTTATCACAATGTTACGGGAGAGGGGCTCCAGATACAGCTGTCCATTAGCTGCTTTTACTAGTATGTAATCAGGTGACTCTGAGTTTTCTGGCAGTTTGGAGGGATGTATCAGGGTTCGTGATGCCCCTGAGTAACACAAGAATTTGACTTCCCTCCCTTCTACCAAGAGTGTAACTTCTGGTTTTGTGTCTGCTAAATAGAGCTCCAGGCTCAATAAAGCTAGGTCTAATATTTCATTTTCTTCACTATCACTAACATCTTGCACTTCCTCTCTCTCTTCTTGTCACATCCTCTACTCCCTCTACCACATTCTCATTTGTCCTTTCTCTGCTATCCCCTTCTAGTGATTCCTGACTATCATATAGTCAGTCCTCACCCTCCTTGTCTTCCGTGGTTGCCTTCTTGTTTTTCCTGCAATCCCTTGCCAAGTGTCCCTTTTTACCGCATTTGAAACATTCTCCGCTTTTCTTTCGCCCTTCAAAGTCTTCTGATCGCTGATCAGATTGTTTCCCTGGGCATTTTTCTTGCCCTTTTTCCCCGGACTGTACTACATAAACTTCTGCTCCATCTTCTACAGAAAATACTTGGGCTTTCCTTTTCTTTTTGCTATTAAAATGCCTTTCGGCATGCCTAGCATATTCAAGTAATGACTGTAACCTGCTTGTGCGATGATCTACCATGTGTTTTGTAATAAAACTGCTTATGGGTGCAATACTACCTTTCAAAAATGCATTCTTTAACTGCTGTTCATATGGGGAATCTTGTGTTTGATCTTCAGGAACCTGCATTCCACAGTGGTTATTAAAACATTCTAATAGTCTGGCATAATACCCGTCAACAGTTTCACCTTCTTGTTGGATGCATTGATTAATGCAAGTCTAGTCTGCCCTAGGCTTCCATTTTTCAGAGATGCGGTCTGTAAGTCCTTTTACTCTGTTTAATTCTGCGCTGCTATGTGGGAGGGGTCTTTGTGCAGCGTCACGGGGATTCCAGTTGCCACTAATCATGTGCCAATCTGGTCCCACAGTTTGTCTAACTACTTTTTCTACCTCTTCTCCGTTTAAGTTATAACTCAGCCTCATTCCTTGTAAATCTTCTGAGAACTTTCTAAAATTAACTTTTGGATGGGGAATTCCCTCAGTGGCTTTCCGGATATCTTCCGGAGTCCAGGGTCTATACACTAGAATAGTTGGGTCCTGGCCTTCCTGTCCTGCCTGAGGATTAGGTACTTCTATGAGTGGGCATATTTCTTCTTCACTCATAGATTGTGAATTCTTAACCATTTGATATAACTCAATGCCTTCATTTGAGTTATCTGCCCGTGTTCGAGACCTGGTCCCGATGGGATCTCTAATAAATGATTTTACTTTTATAATGTCTCTATTTTCAGTGACAACAGGATATCTTGGGGGTGGACTCTCTGTTCACTTGCTTTATATTCTGGTAAGGGAGGTGGAGGTGCTGATGCCATTACTAAAGTTGTTCTCTTTATCTAAAAACATTGTTTTTGAATTATTATTCTTTTGTTCCCTATGGTTTACCTCCTCAATCCACCTGTGTGCCTGAGGAATTCCTAATTTGTGTTGCTTTTTTACCCGACCTTTGGAATCGGTCGTGAGCTGTTTGACAAGTTTGATAAGTGAGGATTTTAATAATTTTCCATCGAATTCATACTTATTAACCCATTTTGAATAGTATTTAATATTATCAGCGCACTGCGACTGCATGTATTTTGCGTCTTCGGTTAATGGCGGATTTTGGGGTCTTTTTGTGCAATTATTACCCATTTTGTTCTGCCCTTTTTGATCATTACGCAATGTCTCTTATTTTTAACGTGGTACCATGGATTTTGTTATAGTCTCTTCATTATGACTACCTACCTACACTGTTTTCCCTGATCTGTGACAAGACAGTAATCTTTTCTGTCCCTGACTTGTGAAAATACAGTCTTGCCAAAAACAATACAAATCTAATCCCTGATCTAAAACAGAAAAAAGTAGATTCACCTTACCTGAGCCTTCGTGATTGATCACCTGGTTCGTAAAAACCTGTCCTTCAGTCGCAGATCAGAAAGTGGCTGGCCTCTTTTGTACGACAATTCAGTCGGAGGGCTTTTCAAATAAGCAGAACCGATGTGGTTTCTTCCCCGTACGGTTTCAAGCCACCTGGCCTGTCTGATCCGAGGCAAAGTGAGGGTTTCTGGTCCGAAGGACCAATCTGTCAAAGGAAAAATCTTCAAAGACCAATTCACGTTAGGTTCAGGTATGGCACCTTTTATTACTTGCAGCAAGGAGACAAAAACATGCACATACAGGATTTTGCCTAACTACTAACAGGAAGTATGCTCTTCTTATACTGTTCTACAAAACGTTGCTTTCTATAGTTGACATAATTAAACACAACTTTCTGTATTGTTCTACAGCAGATGTTACTCAGATTTTCTGCTGACATGACTGGATTTATGAAAAACATTTGAGAAAAACAGCCTGACCTTGGGGGCTTTAGCCCGCTACAAGCTTCTATTGTGTAGTTCTAATACATGTGTTACATTTCAAGGTACTTTTCTAGCTTAGACACAAGTAAATGCTGATTGCAGTTCATATATTTTCAAGCAGTCTTTGTTCTTATTATCAATAGCTTCTGCAGCTGTGTATTTTCTCACAGCATAAGCGGAACTCCTTGTCTAAATCTCATAACATTAATACAAGTGATACATCTATTTATTATTTTCCTGACACAAGCAGAAATTATCTGCTTCCCTGTAAATTTCCAGAGCATAAGCAAAGATAACTGCGCATATTTCATGACAATACAAGATTTGAAAGCTTCTGCAGTTTGTACAGATTTATGCAGTGTGAAATAGAAAAAATGTGTTAACCCTTTTCAAACCTTAAATGCACTAAGCATATTACTAATACATACACTAATGCATATTTTTCTAACAATTTATATCACATGGGATCACCCATTAGCAACAGTTCAAAAAATAGATGCAAGAACAAACAATGTAGCAGCCCAGGAAGAAAAGATAAATGTAGCATTGATTGAAATTGCTGCACCTAATGATTACAGTGTCTTGGGTACAGTGAGACATAAAAGTCATAAAATACCCTGATTTGCAGGCAGAAATGAGAGAAGTGTGGAAGAAAGATACCCAGATAGTTCCAGTAGTAGGTGCAGCAAAGCTAATAAAATCATTTAGTCATGTTTAGATATACTACCAATACATGTAACTTAGTATGAGCTGCAGGAGTCTGCTCTGGGCACATTGTGGGTGCTGGAAAAAAAACACTTTTGGCTAATATCAAAGATTGGAGCAATAATAATTTCTTGAACCTTAATCATACCCTGACTTACGAATAGGGTCCGTTCCTGTCATGCTATTAGAAACCCACAAGACTTGGAGAAATTAGAGAGCCATCTGATGCAGCTGCTGTTCATCCACTTTAAAAGGAGGCTGTAACATTGGACATGAAAGGGATACACCTTGGATACTTTTGCCTTAGTGTGTTGAACTTTGCAAAAGACACAATTTCCTTCCAAAGGGATTTAGTAGAGCAGGCTGTGTTACTCTCTGTGCGTAAGCCACCCATGGCTGAGCCTCAGAAACTGAGTCATGAGTGCCATGCTCAACATCAGTAATGCCTTTGTTTGACTTTTGCTTAATGCAGCTGATAGGGCAGCTAGAGAGCGGGCACAGGCATTACTCTGAGTTGCCATGCTTGGTGCTATATTTGCATAATGTAGCCGGTGGAGCAGCCAGAGCAGCGGGCACAGACATTACTCTGAGGTACCATGCCTGGTGTTATCTTTGTGATTTTGCAGATGATTTCATTTTTTTTTTTCAATAATCATTTTTTTATTATTTTTCACAACCATATTACAAATTCACACATTATATACAATATATACAAGATGCTTCCATTGGTTAATTTCACATATATATCAACCTCATGTATTGGTCAAAGGTACAGCATTAACAATCAAAAGGAAAATAATAAAAAATCCAACATTAACAAATCAAAGCCAACAATCTGTCTTTTCTGTACATTCTCTATGTAATCTAAGGTTGATTTAGACTATACTCTGGGTCCCGAGAAAAAGTGGCTAGTAACCTCTAAGCCAAAACAATATTAAAAATTTGCTCCCATATTTTTATATTGTTGATATTTTTCTTGTGGTCACTAATTAACAGTTTATGCGCTAAGATGTGTTTTATTGTCTACGATCTGAAATTTTCCCACGATGTCTGGGCTGGGTTCAGCCAATTTGTGGCTATATATAATTTCATTAATAGGCAAATATTCATAATTACAATCGTTTTTGATTTATCTAGATTCTCCGGGGGAATATGAAGAATCATAAACTCCCAAGAGAGTGTTGAATTTTGGTAACCCATTTTTTGTAACTGCAATTTTAATGAATTCCACAATTTATAAATGCACTTACAACTCCAGAACATGTGAAGCAAATCTGCTGTCTGATCTAAGCATTGTGGGCATATGGGTGAATTCTTCGCATCAAATTTGTGCAAAGTAAGACGAGTATAGTATGCATTGTTAAATATCATCAGCTGCGTAAATACCAATTTCTGAAGGGATACGGACTTTAATGTTAACTTAAATGCCTCCAATATCTTATTGTCATCTGGCAATATCAATTTCTCTCTCCAGTAACTCGATAAAAGAATATAATTATTATACTTCCTCTCTTTTATCAATTTATATGCTGCGGTTATATATTTCTTATCCTGCAACAGCGCTTCCCATAGATTACGAGAACTGGTTAAATCCTCCCCTTTCATTTCAAAGTTATTAAAATAGTTTATAACCAAGTCTTTTAGCTGTCTTACTATAATTAAATAGGAAATAGGAAGTTCCATTTCTTTTAGAATATCATGTACTGGTACTCCTAGATTTGCAGATGATTTCAAAGTGTTCTTCACCAATGCCTCCTTCAACAGATGCCAACCAAGAGGAGTAGGTCATTCACAAAGTCAGGGATTTCAGTGTCCATTTTCATGCAAACAGTCTCAACATCCCTGAAGGATTGTCTGACTGCTTCCCTCTGGAGGCAGTTGGTTGCTTGTCTCTCCTGTTGGCTGTGTGGATGGCCATCATGCAAGACAGCTGGGTCAGAGAGGGTACCTAGAGGATGTATAATACCCCTTTGACATCCTCCACATTGTCAGTCTGAGATGCTCCCAGACATCCCATCCCATCAGCAAAAAAGTGGCAAGAAGAGAGTCACTCTTTTTTTTTGAGGGGGGGGGGGGCGTCTAAGAGGTCCCACCAGACCAGAGAGAGTCCTGAATCTATTTGGTATACATTTTGTTTCCAAAAAAGAACAAGGACCTCAGGCTAATTCTAGATTTCAGCATACTAAAGATCTGTGCCAAGAAGATCCCATTCATAATGGTCATGGTACAAGAGTTTTAACATGTTTGAACATATGCTCATTAGATTGCCAAGATACGTACCTCCGTATCAGAACTTGCCAAAGCATCCAGGAGGTTTCTGCAGTTGCCCTTCAGTCGCACTACAGCCTCCGTTGATGTTTCTTGAAGTACATAGTGGTGGTTGCAAGTTTGCATGGACACAACCACGGTGATGTGGTACGTTATAACCCGTTTTTGTTTAAATTAAAACCCCTTTGTAATTTGCCATGTTGAAATGCTATCCTTCAGTTGATTTTCATCCAGAGATGTCCCTAGAAAAAAGAAGCAAAAAATAAAAAAGACACAATTCTGAAAACAGCATTTCTGTTAATACATGTGAATTACTTACCTTGTCTAGTGGTTTATTGCAGATAAATTTGAGTCTGTCATAGTTCCATTATTTCTAAGGCTGTTTTATCAGAGGAGTCTGATAAGGATAGAGACAGGGTTTCATCTGTGTTTTCTTTATATGTCCCTGATTCTGAGGAGAGTGATTCTTCCGTTTGTCTTGCAATTTTGTCCAGAGCAAATAATTTATTTTATTGGGAACAGATGGCTGTTACCTGTTCTTAAGGAGATTTGATGTGTTGCAAGTGGGTATGCCACACTACTCCTGTTCCTCCTCTTACGCTAGAGAGTGCCTTTGACTTGGTCTTCACTAATCCTAATAGTCAAACCTTCAGTCGATAAAAAGGCAGACAGACTTTGTAAATTTCCTAAGTCTAACAAATGTTTGCTTTCTCATCTCTAATCTGACCCAGCAGCTGTTTCTGTTTCCTCTCCAGCTGCTAATAAGTTTTTGTTCAATACCAGTCATCGTCCTGACAAGGATGGTAAAGTCGTTGACCGGTTTGGGAAGCAAATATTTTCACCTACTTTAGTCTTCAGAATTTAGAATTACCAGGCTGATACTCTGAAGTATATGCTGGCTTTTGTTGACAGTTTTTAAGAACTAACTTCTGTAGGCTCTCAGTTAAGTATGAACATAAATATGAACACATGACTAAGTGACAGTGATTAATTTCTCTACTGCAGACCATTCTAGATTAATAGTCTTGGTGTCACTTTGTTAATAAACCTTTGCACTTTCTCATACTGCCTGTTAGCTAGTAAGTTGCTTAGACTTCCCATGCTCTGGAACAAGATTCCAATCTACATTGGGGAGAGCTCCTTGCTAGCACACTTCAAGAGAAACCTTGACGAGTGGATGGGAAACTGAAAGTTTACCCAGGGGATCACTTCAATGGCTCTGCTGGACAGAGGCACAGGGAACTAATCTAATGGGGCAGTGAAAGCCAATACATTCCAGCTAGGCTTATAAATGCCTTCAGGTAGATAGCCTAGTACCTACCTATGAACTTCAGGCCCAAAAAAGGTCTGAGAGCCATAAGTAGCTATGGGTATGAAGTAGAAGTATATAAAAAAGGTGTTATAGGCTTGAATAATGATTTAAAGAATGTTTATGCCAGAGAGAGAGATCCTTCTTGGAGACCACTTCTCAACCTGTCCTTAACTTGTTTGTGAAGGTGCCAAAGTTCAAGAAGCTGACTTTCTCATTCCTCTTCTGAGTTTAACTCTAGAGTTGAAAGATGCTTATTTCTTTCCCATTCCCACATAGTTTATTTTCTGCATGTTAAGTTGTCAATCTCGCCTTCATTCTTGCTGGATGGGTTCAGCCCCGACTCGGCACTTGCTTTAGCTCGAGAGCTCCTTTTACCAGCTCGAGGCAACCCTATATCCCATGATGCAAGGCGGAACTACCTCAGATCTCGTTTGCCGCTTAGCGAAAGAGGTCTCCTTTGCCAGCTGAGGTCAGTTTTTCTTTGTGAAATAAGAAAAAGAGTAGTTAGGGGTTTATTTTTCCCTTTTAGTGTCAGTTTAGTCTGTAGTTAGTTACAGCCCACCCTATTCCCTTGTTTTTAAACTTTTTATAATCTTTAGTTTAAAGTTTCTTAGTCAGGCCTAGTTTCCCATTGGTTATTCCTTCCTGTGTGTTTGTGTAAGGGATTAATTTGTGTGTTTGTTGGGATTGTTTGTGTTTCCATCCTCCTAGGATGTCAAAGGAAGGCAAGGTCTCAGGCTTCAAGAAGTGTGACCAGTGCTGTCAGAAGATGTCTCTGACAGACGGTCACACTTCTTGTGTTTATTGCCTGGGGCCTTTGCACCTGCAGGACTCCTGTGCTTTATGTCATGCTTTTAGCCAGAGAGTCCTGCAGGAAAGGAGGAATAAACTCATCCTCCGAGGCTTACTTAAGCCAGAAGGTTCTCCTCCTAAATTAGGGTCAGGAAAACCTCCTAAACCACCGAAGGCTCAGGCTACAGTGTCCAAGCCTCCTCCGGTGGCTCCGGCTCCGTCGGAGCCGACATCGGCTCCGGCTGGAGCCGATACATCTTCTTTTCAAGTAGTGGGTTCGGCGCCGGCCGGCTCCGATACCCTGACTACTGTGGCCTTGTCGGCTCCGGCTGGAGCCGACACTTTATCCAGTATCGGAGCCGAGATATCCTCGGCTCCATCTGGGGTTCAAGGGACTTCGGCTCCGATGGCTTCGACCCGTAAGAGATCCCGGTCCCCTTCTATACTGAGTATCCACTCGGCTCCGGGGTCTCCTCTTTTGTCGGAGCGGAGCCATCGGAGCCGATCTTCGAGATCTTCCAGGCTGTCTGACCACGATTTAGAGAGGGTGGTAAGCAGGCTGTTGAAGTCTCAGGCACTGGCCCAAATGCTCCATAGCCCGTCTCAACAGACTTCGGCTATAGCCCCAATCCTTGAACTTCCTCCTCCGACTCCACACCGCAGTTCGGAGCCGGAGCTTCTCGGGACAGCGACTGTTTCGATGCCGGAGCCGATACATCCTTCGGCTCCATCATCCTCTGCTCCGATCTCCTCCTTGAGACCTTCCTTGGAGGGATCCGGTCGTCGGGTTTCCACTGTCGGCTCCGAGGGGGCTAGTGGCATCGGACCCTTGTCCGACCCCGCTCTCCCTCTCGGGGCTTCGGCTTTGGTAAGCTCGGCGCCGACATCGGCCTCGAGCCTTCTCTCTCTTTGGAGCCGCCATTCCTGTTTCTTCGAGCGGGTATGTTCCGGCCTCCCGGGGAGAGGAGCCTTTGAGGTGATGAGGAGTGTCCTGGCCTCTGAGCCTGGTCAACGGTCCATCCCTCTAGCTCCTCCCTCTTCAGTGCCTGCAGATGCCTCTTGCCAACCTCTTGCTCACAGGCCCAGGGATCCATCGCCCCAGGTTTCCCCACTGGGAATTTCCTCCTCTTCCGAGGTTTCTCCTGATCCTGCAGGGGAACCCCCTCGGAAGAGGATGTGTAAGAGGAAACACACAGACTCCCCTGAGTCTACTACATCTGATACTGACTTAGATGAGTCGGAGGGTTCCCCACGGTCCCCCTCTGAGGATGTCTCTTTTTCAGACATCCTTGAGCTCCTCAAACAGAGGGGGAATTGGCCCTCCATTGATCCCTCCGAGGATGAGTCGGTATACCTGGAGGCTTTTGGATCCCGACCCTCCACCTCCTGGGTGTCTCCGCCTTTCGACCCACTGATGCAGGTAGTGGCTCGGAAGGCGTGGGCAGCTCCAGATTCTGTGGAACCTGTCCCCAGGAGACCATCCAAATTCATCATGGCCCCTTCGGACAAACAGTTCCTTTCCAAGGGTGTCTCTGTGGATGCTATGGTGGTGGCGGCCACTAAGAAGGAACTGGCGGATCCTTCAGTACCTGTCCATCCTCCTAACAAGGATTCTAGGACCATGGACAGGTATGGAAAGTGGATGTTTTCTTCAGCGACCTTTGCTATGCGTGCTGAATTATCTTTGTCACTTCACCAGGCTTCAACGAGATGTTCTCAAGGAACTGGGTGAAGTAGTCCAGGATCCTTCTGCTGCTGGGGCTCAGGAAAAGATTGCCTCGCAGCTTGCAATCCTGAATTCTATATCTAACTCCTCCATGTGGCTCATATCCTATGCGGCCGATGGAGCGAGCAGGGCCGCAGGCACAGGAGTTGCTCTTAGACGCCAAGCCTGGATGCGGCTTTGTAATTTTGCGGACCCCTTTAAGGCGTCCTTCACTAATACCCCCTTTGATGGTTCGGCTTTGTTCGGACCTCAGGTGAAGGATACCTTGACCAGGTGTGAGCAGGACGGTAAAACTCTTTCTGCCGTTGGAGTCCAGTTTTCCACTCCTTCTAGACCATACCCCAAGGGTCAGAAGGGGGGGGAAGATGTGGTTCCGTAAAGCCCAAGGAGCTACACCGGACACACGTGGTCAGTTTACCCCCAGAGGCAGAGAGGGTAACAGTAATAGACGCCGCCCTAGAGGCAGGGGGGGGGTCCTCAGAACCAGGGCAACAGGGAGTCTCTTCCTGAGATGCCCTTTCAGCATCCCTGAGGTGTTGCCCGACTGTCCACCCTTGGAGGCAGTCGGGGGAAGGATTTCGCTGTACCCAGTAGCCTGGCAATCCCTATCTCAAGAGATGTGGGTACAGTCGATTACATCCGAGGGTTACAAAATCCCCTTCGAAAGGTTTCCCGTACCTCTACAATCCCTTCCAGACATCTCACCCGGTCAAAGGGATTTGGCAGAACAGGAGGTTTCAAAGCTCCTAGAAAAAGAGCCGTCCAGACTGTGCCAGCAGACCAGGTAGGATCCGGCGTCTACTCCAGATTCTTTTGGTCCCCAAAAGGACGGGAGATTGGAGACCAATATTAGACCTGAGCAATCTGAACAGATTTGTCAAGAAGGCAAGATTCCGGATGGTCACGCTTCAGTCCATTCTGCCCTTTCTGGGCAAGGACAACTGGATGTGCTCTATAGACCTTCAGGATGCGTACTATCACATAAAGATTCACAGACGCTCCAGAAGGTTTCTCCGCTTCGGCTAGGGACCAGTCATTACCAATTCAGAGCCCTGCCCTTTGGCCTCACTTCAGCCCCAGAGTGTTTACCAAATGCATGGCAGTGGTCACAGCTCATCTGAGACGCCGAGGATTCCAGGTGTTTCCTATTTGGACGACTGGCTCCTCTCCGCCACCACCAAGTGTCAGCTTCTTCAGTCCAGAGACTACACTCTACAGCTTTGCAGGAGTTTGGGAATTTCAGTAAACTTCGAAAAATCTTCTCTGCTGCCTTGCCACTCTATCACCTTTATAGGCGCAGAATTAAACACCGTCAAAATGTTAGCCAGACTAACAGATCAAAGAATTCTGGACATCCAAAAATTTGTTCGGCTTCTTTTGCAAAGCAACAAGATCAAAGCCAGATTTATACTGAAGGTTCTAGGTCTTATGGCTGCGGCCATTGTTCTTCTACCTCTGGCTCGCTTCCACATGCGTCTTCTGCAGTGGATGCTATTCACGCAGTGGTCGTACCACAGTCTCCCAATGAGGCACAAAATCTTGGTAACAGAGTCGTGCCGAGCTCATCTGAACTGGTGGATATCTTCCCCTCTTCTTCATCAGGGCCGACCCTTTATTCCCCCTCCTCCAGTTGCCACAGTCACTACGGATGCCTCTCTGATTGGGTGGGGGGGGCATTATCAGGGCAGGATGGTCCACGGGACGTGGCAACCCATAGAATTCCATCTGCACATAAATGTCCTGGAGATGAGAGCAGTGCTTTTAACGTTGCAAGCCCTCAACGACTTTCTTCCCACGGGGACTATTGCAGTACAGACGGACAACATGTCCGTAGTCTGGTACATCAACAAGCAGGGCGGGACCAGGTCCTATCCGTTATGTCGAGAAGCTCTCAGACTTTGGCAGTGGGCGATCTCTTCTCAGCGGTTTCTGATAGCAACGCACATCCCCGGCAGGTCCAACCTATTAGCGGACAGGCTGAGCAGATCCATTCTGATGCCTCACGAGTGGTCTCTCAATCAATCTGTAGTGGATCAGATTTTTCTGAAGTGGGGCACTCCTTGTTGCGATCTTTTTGCTACTCCTCAAAACAACAAGTGCCCCGATTTCTTCACTCTCTTTTCCCTTCCAGGCCAACCTCTGAGAGACTCTCTAACCCAGGATTGGCCCCGGGGACTTCTGTACGCTTTTCCTCCTTTTCCCTTGATTCCACAAGTCATTCAGAAAGCCACCGTTTTGAGAGCCAAGTTGATCCTCATTGCCCCATATTGGCCTCGACAAATTTGGTTTCCGTCCCTGCATCGTCACCTTCTGGTGCAGCCCTGGCATCTGGACCCAGTTCCGGATCTCTTGATCCATCAGTCGGGTCAGCAGCACCGGGCCATTCATTCTCTCAACCTCACTGCTTGGTTGCTCCACTTCCTACCCTAGCCAGGCTACCGATGATTTCGGACTCAGTCAGAGACATTTTAGTCTCTTCCTTGAACTCGCCCACTAGGACTGTTTATGCTAGCAAGTGGCGACGTTTTTCTATTTGGGCGAATTCCAGAAATATTGACCCCTTTACTGCACCTGTACATTCGGTTTTAGATTTCCTGGCGGAGGTTTTTCATTCAGGATCCTCGTCATCTACAGTCAAAGTACAACTGGCTGCTATTTCTAAGTATCATGTTGGCCTGCATGACAATAACATTATGTCTCATAGGTTATGCAAGGCCTTTCTAAGAGGAGTTTTCCTCCTAAAACCACCTTTAAAGCATCCTCCTCCGCAATGGGATCTAAACTTAATGTTGGCATCCTTGATACTTCCTCCCTTCGAACCGTCTGCTTCATGTTCTTTGAAGTTATTGACCTGGAAAACTATATTTTTACTGGCTGTCACTTCTGCAAGAAGGGTTTCCGAAATTCAAGCTCTCTGCATTCGTTCCCCTTATTTGGTTTTTCATAAGGACAGGGTATCATTAAGAACTAACCCTTCCTTTCTCCCCAAAGTCGTATCTCAAACCAACATTAACCAATCTATAGACCTACCAGTCTTTTTCCCAAACTATTCTGACAGAGCTGAACAGAAACTGCATTTTTTGGATGTCCATCGTCAGCTCAGGTACTATTTGCATAGAACTAAACAATTCAGAAAATCGGACCAATTATTTATCTCCTATGCAGAAAACAGAATAGGTCTTCCAGTATCTAAAGTGACCTTATCCAGATGGTTGACTTCCACTATTTCCTATGTGTACTCTCTCAGGGGCAAACAGCTATCTTCTAAGCCTAAAGCACACTCTACCAGGAGTCTATCCACCTCTGCAGCTTTTCAGGATAGACTACCCATTGATACCATTTGTGCAGCAGCTACTTGGGCTACGCCCCATACCTTTGTCTCTCATTACAAGTTGGACTTGGCCTCCAGAGATAGGGCCAGTTTTGGTTCCACAGTTCTCAAGAGTCTGTTCCATTGAGCCACCCGGGATACAGGTGCTAGGGACGCGGTCCCATCCAGCAAGAATGAAGGCGAGATTGACAACTTAACATTTAGAAGTTATGTACCTACCATAACGTTCCATGTTAGTTGTCTTCTCTCGCCTTCTTTCTTGCGTCCCTCCCTCCTTCCCCCTGGCCTGGACAGATCTTGGAGAGTTCCTATTAGATTGTTTCCTCTGGTACGTTGTTAGGAGGATTTCTTTTAGGAACCATTGTTCCTAATTCTGTTAGGATAGTCTTTAGCAAGGTTAGTTAGCTGCCAAACGAGATCTGAGGTAGTTCCGCCTTGCATCATGGGATATAGGGTTGCCTCGAGCTGGTAAAAGGAGTTCTCGAGCTAAAGCAAGTGCCGAGTCGGAGCCGAGGATCGGCTCCGAACCCATCCAGCAAGAAAGAAGGCGAGAGAAGACAACTAACATGGAACGTTATGGTAGGTACATAACTTCTAAATATGGTTCATGTTATCAGTGCATTACCATTTAGGTTATCTACAAGACAGTTTCAGGGATGTTTACAAATTGTCTGTTTTCAGTAATAACTCATTGTAGACTGCAGGACATTCACCTACAGTGGATACAAAAAGTATACACACCAGTTAAAATGCCAGGTTTTTGTGAAATAAAAAAATGAGACCACAATAAATCATTTCAAAACTTTTCCCACCTTTAATATGACCTATAACCTGTACAATTCAGTTGAAAAACAAATCTGTTAGGGGAAAAAATATTATAAAAAATAAAAAGCATACAATATGCTGGTTGCATAAGTGTGCACACCCTTAAACTAATACTTTGTTTAAGCACCTTTTGATTTAATTACAGCATTCAGTCATGTTGGGTACACAGCTGCTATCAATTAAAGAGAGACTGATTAACCTCAAATAAAGTTCGGCTGTCCTTGTAGGATTTTCCTGACATTTTCTCAGTTACCTGCTACAGCAAATGCCATGATTTGCAGAGAGCTTACAAAGCATCAAAGGGATCTCATTGTTGAAAGGTATCAGTCAGGAGAAGGGTACAAGAAAATATCCACAGCATTGGATATACCATGGAACACAGTGAAGACAGTCATCAAAAAGTAGAGAAAATATGGGAGAACAGTGACATTGCCAAGAAATGGACGTCCCTCCAAAATTGATGAAAAGACCAGATGAAAACTGGTCAGGGAGGCTGCCAAGAGACCTACAGCAAGACTGAAGGCACTGCAGGAATTTCTGGCAAGTACTGGTTGTGTACGACATGTGACAACAATCTCCCGTATTCTCCATATGTCTGGACTATGGGGTAGGGTTGCAAGACGGAAGCCTTTTCTTACACAGAAAAACATCCAGGCCTGGCTAAAATTTGCAAAATAGTATATCAAGTCCCCCAAAAGCATGTGGGAAAATGTGTTATGGTCTGATGAGACCAAGGTTGAACTTTTTGGGCACAATTCCAAAAGGTATGTTTGGAGCAAAAACAAAACTTCGAGTCACCAAAAGCACACCATCCCCACGGTGAAGCATGGTGGTGGCAGTAACATGCTTTGCAGTTGCTTTTTTTCAGCTGGAACTGGAGCTTTAGTCAAGGTGGAGGGAATTATGAACAATTCCAAATACCAGTCACTTTTGGCCCAAAGCCCTCAGGCGTCTGCTAGAAAGCTGAAGATGAAGAGGAATTTCACCTTTCAACATGACAGTGATCCCAAGCATATGTCCAAATCAACAAAATAATGACCACCAGAAGAAAATTAAAGTTTTGGAATGGCCCAGCCAGAGCCTATACCTAAATCCAATAGAAAATCTGTGGTGTGACCTGAAGAGGGCTGTGCTCAAGAGATGCCCTCTCAATCTGACAGATTTGGAGTGCTTTTGCAAGGAAGAGTTGGCAAATATTGCCAAGTCAAGATGTGCCATGTTGATAGACTCCTACCCAAGAATTAAATCAAAAGGTGCTTCAACTAAGTATTAGTTTAAGGATGTCCACACTTATGCAACCGGTGTATTGTACATTTTTTTATTTTTTTATATATTTTCCCCTAACAGATTTGTTTGTTTTTCCATTGAATTGTACAGGTTGTAGGTCCCATTAAAGGTGGGAAAAGTTTTGAAATTATTTATTGTTGTGTCATTTTTTATAACCCAAAAATCTGGCATTTTAACAGGGGTGTTTACACTTTTTATATCCACTGTATTTCCTCATTTAGATCTTTGCAAAACCTTTTTCCAGTTATCCCTTACATGGGTTACAAACCTCCTCCTCAGCCTTGGTTTTCAGATTAACAGTCAAAATTTCTCATTTCCTTCTCCCAGAATAGTATTTTTGGGAAACCTGCTTGACTCTTCTCTAGAAAAGGCATTCCAAATCCAGGAGAAAATGAAACCATGTCTGGAGTTTTCCTGAGATTTTCCAATCTTAAACATCAGCCAGGTAATACATCAGGATTTTAGGGTTCATGGGCATCAACAATAGTCATGATCCTCTCATCAGGCTAAATCAATTTTTTTTTTTTAAAGTGTGGACCCAACATTTTCTTCGCCTGGAATTTCTAATTCCAGTCTTGAGTTTTGTGAAGAGAGAACAAATTTCCCTGAATGCAGGTCTCTCTGTCTCTCTCTGAGCCTTTACTTAATCTGTTACAACAGACTCATTTGGTTTTGTTTAGGGTGCTGTACGTATGGAGGTAAGTGTAGGATCTTTAGAACAAAATAGATAACCCAAACCACATAAATGTAAAGAAAAAAAAAAACTAGTTATTTAGTTGTGATCCATGCTATCGTATCCCTTAATCTCTGCAGTTCAGCTACTTCCTGGGCGGTTCCCCTGGCTGATGAAATGGTCGATCTGATGTCTCACCAGTCAATACCATACATTGAGGAATCCATCTCTTGATAATCAGACAAATACTTGTCACCCCCAAAGATTGTGCAAGGGCATAGCAGTGGATGCCATGTTAGCAGCGACAAACCCCCAAGAAAGAGTTCATTGAGGAGAGTTCATCTGTCCATCCCCCTAACAGGGAGTCTAGGGCCTTGTAAAAAGTTGGGAAGCAGCTTTATACTTCACTGACTTTTGCTCTAAGGTCTCTGAACTGTTAGGCACAATTGATTAGAGTTCAGAGGGATTTGACAAAGGAGCTTTCAAAGTGTTTCTTTGAGTCCATGTCTGCAGAGGACAAATAGACTGACTTAACAGATGGCTACCTTCAGATCCATGTTCATTGCCTACATGCAGCAAATTTCAAATGCAACTGAGGTTGTTTCAAGAGCCACAGGATGAGTATTACTGTAAGTAATCATGCCTGGATACATGATATTGCAGTCTTAAGATGTCTTATCATTGCTGCATTTGATGGTTCAACTCCGTTTGGCCTAAAGTAAAAGACACACTTTCCATAAGTGAGCAGGATGGGAAAAATTTCTGTAGTGGGCAGCTGTGGGCATATGTTTCCCTACCCCCCCCCCTCCCCAAGGACCATCTCTAGAAACCAGAAAGGTTCAGAAAATCCCAGGGATTATCTCGGAATACTTCTGAAGAACTCGTCTTGTGTAGAAGTGAAAAATATGGGTTTAGAGTCAGCGTCACGTTTACTGATGACTTCTGTTTTGACTTTATTTTACATTTACTATTTATTATTTATTTACATCAGTGGTCCTATAACAACTTTGTATAAATTCTTCAGTTAGTGTACAGCAGTGTCTTCATATTAATGTCATCAATATTTAATTTAGCAACCCTCATAAATTGTTTTTTAACATTATTTTTATACATGTGTGGAGGGTGCATACTTCTGTGTAAGGAAGTAGATTTTCCTATACATAATAGTTTCTACCCTCCCTGAGTTTAATTTACTTACCATCTAAAAAGTTCAAACCTGTGTGGGAGATGTCACTTTTAAAATGCAAGAGTGCGTGGTGCTGCTAATGTACATTAAAAATTCAGAGAACTCTGTTTCGGTCCCATTTCATATAAGAAAAAGATGATCAATGAAACATTTGTACAACTGAATTTTGCTTCTGTATGAATTTATATCATTCAGTACATACTCCCTTTCCCACTGAAATATCACGATATTAGTGTAGGTGTTGGCGACGGACCTACCCATTGCAACACCTTTTTACTTGTTTGTGTAGCTAACATTGAACTAGAAAAAACATTTTTAGATAGAACAAAGTTAAATAAGTCATTAACTTTCAACTGAGTAAAATCGGAAAACTCAAGGAGATGGTTCCTAATATGGTCAATGCCAATATCATTAGGAATGACAGTAAAAAGCAAGTCCACATCCAGCATTACAAAATAAAAATCACCTGATGATCTCTGAGTTGACCAGTCAGATAAGTGATGAAGAAAATTAGTTGTGTCTTTAAGGTATCTGCAGCTGTTAAATATCTTTTCAGCTGTGTATCCAAATGTTTAGACACTGGCTCAGTGACCCGTCCATGATCCAGCGCAATGGGACTTATAGGTGGGAGGGTAGTAGATTTATGCAGATGTTCTTTGTGTTTCACTGTTGCAGTCATCGCATTTGGGTTATTCCTGCCAGGGTAGCTCTCAGTCGGCCCGAATACCAGAGGCTTAGCATTTCTTGGTCGGTTGCTGTCGCTTCAAGACTGACGTCAGGTCAGCAGTATAAAGTAAGGCAGCAAATGCCATTACATCAGTCTTTCTTGCCGAAGAGCCCGAAGCAGAAGCAGTTCGCATGAGTGCTGGTCGCCCACCACCTGAGTTTCGTTTTCTGAATTGAAGCTGAAGTCGTCTAAAGCTAAGTACCCCATTTGGGATCCTTTTTTTCTTGCTCTAACCTATGTCAGAAAAAGTTAACAATTGTCTCACCTGTGGAAAGCAAATACCACACCAAGACTTTTATTCTTACTGAGTCACTTGCTTAGGCCCAGACCACAACGTCCCTCGCTGTCATTTTTGTGCTTTGTTCAGTGCCAGAACTATACTTCATCGGGCCCTTATTGTAGCTAGATATTGTTGCTCTCAGTCCTCTAATTACGATATGGCTTCGGTAAGCCATCCAACATCACATCTTCCAAAAATATGTAAGGATAAAGACAAAGCTCGCACAGGTCCAAACCTACCAACGACCCTTCCGTTAAGCTAGTCGTCAGTTCTCCGGTCCTCAGTGAGACGCTTTTGCAGCCCCTGATGCCTGCTTCTGTGGATTTGCAGGCAGCTACCGAGACCCTTTCGGAGTCCAGTATGCTGCAAAATTCTTCGACTAAGGAGCCTGTGGATGTTTCTACCTTGGATAGGTCCGGAGACTCTGAGCAGGCACCGGCTTCTGAGGAAGTATTTTGCACTACTGATTCTCGACACAGACTGACTTCTTTCGCGTCTACCGTTCTTTCAGAAACTACCGAGTTTCTAAGGCCCAGGGTACGAACCACACCCAAGAAACCAATGACCCAATCTCAGGCAAGTGCTTCCTTGCATCATTCTCAAATGCTTAAAATGGCGGAAGACCTTGTAATGCTGATTAGGGGAAGCCAAGGTACCACTTCCAAAAGAAAGAGATTTGTCCCCAGTAGATTTATCTGGAGTAGTCCGATGATTCTGATGCATTTGAATATGAAGACGTGCAATCCCTCTCTGCTTATGAGGATTCTGATGCAGAGGAATCCATTCCTTCATCCTCTCCAATCGAGGACTTTTCCTTTGGGGAAACCCTCCATACTTTAAGGGAGCATTTCCAATAGGAATGTCAGGGCTACCCTCAGTCTAAAAATAGACTTAGGGAATTCTTAGATCTTCCACAGCACAGACCCTTGGCCATTCCTCCTGTCATGGATGTTGTGGATAATGTTTTCATGGAATCCAGTTTGACTCCTGACACCCTCCCTCCTGCTCCCAGGAAACCTGACCGGTATTATAGAGTCCCTGACTCGCACAAATTTCTTTTCAGAAATACTACTGCTGACGCTGAGGTTATTTCTCAAGGGCCTAAAGGAATTTTAAAGCAACTTCTGCTAAGAATCCCACCCCCTCAGATAGGGATTCCCGAGCATGGGGTAAAAAAAGTATACACCTCTGCTACTCTTGCTATTAGAGCACTAAATTGTCAGTTCCATATACTAAAATTTCAGCAACATACCATGGATCTCTTCAAACAAAAAATATCATCTTTTCCTGCTTGTGCAGAAAATAGTTACAAGAGTTATTGCATTCTGCAAGTCCAGTAACTAAGCACACCTTACACTGTGGTTGTGACGCCCTAGAAGCATCTTGCAGGGCAGCAGTCACTGGTTCTGTCCTTAGAAGGCTTAGGGAACAGCGCTTGCCAGACTGTCAAATCCAAATTATTGGATGCACCCTTGCACAAAGACAACTTATTTGGCACCAAGGCAGAGGAGGTCTTAAAAAAGATGGAAGAAAAAGCTAAATCTATGCAGACAGTTAAGGATTTTCTGCAGGTCCAGCCACCCGGGTTCAGTAGGCATTGCCCCTCCAAGCACTGGTCCTTTCCTGCCCCCTCCAAGTCAGTTCAGCCCAGACAACAGCCACAGGGAATACAGAGATCAAAGCAATGGAGGTCCTCCACTTCAAAACCAGGGAGTGCTAAGCCACCTCCTCATGGTAAGAACTCACAATGACTCTCCACTTCTACTCCCTCCCTCTGCCCACCTGCACTTGCCCCAGGAGGAAACCTCTCCTTCCACGCAAGCATCTGGGCCACCATTACCAACGACTGCTGGATCCTCAACATAGTGTCCCAAGGATACAGATTTTCTTTCCACACTCTACCAACCCCAAAAGGGTTCCGAGATCTTCCTCCAAACCAGTGGGCAGAGGCCAAAAAGCAAGTTCTTTCCCTGCTCTCTCTGAGGGCAATAGAGCATGTTCCTGCTGAACAGATAGGCCAAGGTCTCTACTCCAGGCTGTTCCTGGTACCCAGAAAAGAGGGCACCTGGTCACCCCATCCTCTATCTATCCATTCTAAACACCTTCCTGGTGATACGAAAATTCAAAATGCTCACCCTTCAGCAGCCACTACCTATGCTCTCCAAGAATGCTTGGTTAGCCACCATAGACCTAAAAGAGGCCAACCTCCACATACCATTCAGGGAATAATCAGGAAATATCTACGTTTCAGGGAAGACTCTCTGCACTTTCAGTTCTCTGCTCTTCCCTTTGGCTTATATACTGCTCCCAGAGTTTTTACAAAATGTTTGGATCCCGCCATTCCTTTTTGCAGACAAAAAATATTCAGATTTACCTATACTTAGAAGGCTGCCTAATTTAGGAAGACAGGGAAAGCTGCTCAAGCACCTGGCCTTTATAAAGGCCCTACTGACCTCCCTAGGGTACACTATCAGCAAAATGAAATCCATACTAGTATCCAACCAAAAGATTATATTCTTCGGAGCAAGCCTGGGCACAGCATCTAAGATGGCATTCCTTACACCAGAAAAGCAAACTTACCTGACAGCCTATTTCTGTCAACTAGCCACTAGACCCCAGTTATCTGCAAGGAAAATCCTGCAAGCTCTTGGGTTCATGGCATCTTGCATTCTACTCATTCCATATACCAGACTGCATATGAAGAAACTTCAGTGGTACCTAAAAAGCCTTTGGTGTCAACACTGTCAAGACCTGGAAACTCTTATACCAATGGATACCTTGCCTAAGGAAACATTTTCTGTGGTGGGCAGCAGCATGCAACCACAACAAGGGACTACCCTTCTCACCACCCCACACTGCCCAGACTCTCACCACAGATGCATCAGACTATGCTTGGGGATGCACACCTGGATGGCATGTTCATACAGTGCCAATGGAGCCCACATCAAATTCATTTTCACATCAACCAAAAAGAGATTGTTAGCTGTTTAGCACGCTTTGACCGCTTTCAGGCCCCTTCTCTCCCCAGGAGTTCTACAGATCAAAACGGACAACACCACTGTGATGTGGTATATCAACAAGCAGGGAGGAACTCGTTCCTAGCCTCTATGCTGGCTCACCATGACCCTTTGGCGCACAGCCTCAGCCATGCAACTACAGCTGTTCGCACAATTCCTGCTAGGCTCTCTAAACTCTTTGCCAGCAACTTAAGCAGAAATCTTCTGGACCCACATGAAGGCAACTAGACCAAAGAACCTTCACCCTAATAACTCCGAAATGATGCACCCCGAAGGTCGACCTCTTTGCTTCCCACTCCAACCATCAGCTTAGCAGGTTCTGCACCACGGAGCCTCATGGCAGGGCCTGGAAAGTGTGATGCCCTATCTTTTCAGTGGAGCAACCTCTCAGTCTATGCTTTTCCCCCACTATCTCTCATTACCAGGGTACTGCTCAATATAAGGGAGGAAAAACTGACCTCAATTCTAATTGCTCCAGACTGACGTCGCCAGCACTAGTAACCACTGCTGCACAGCCTGTCTCCTCTGCCACCATGGCATCTCCTTCAGATCCCAACCATCCTAACCCAGAGGGAAGGAAAATTCATGCTTCCCCAATTGCAGACACTCAGTTTGGCAGCCTGGATTTTTCCGTGACCACTGAACAAAGCTGCCTGTCTCAGTAAACAGGTTCTAGATGTTATACATGGGCCAGACACCCTAGCACTAGAAAGTCTTATGCCGACAAATGGAAAAGGTTCTGCACCTGGATCCAGGCTAAGGGAGCTATTACGGCACAGCCCTACCTACCTCCCTCTCATCCTGGATTACTTAGCTGACCTACTACACAGTGGTTTCTCCTTTTCCTCTATTAAAATTCATGCCTCTGCTCTCTCTGCTCATTTCAACACTGAGCAACCACTTTTCTCACACACTCTCATCAAACAGTTCCTAAGAGGGGCTAGCAACTTGAGGCCACCCAGAAGGGCACCTACCCCAGCTTGGGATCTAAACTTTGCGCTGGAAAAGCTCACCCTATCCCCTCCCCTTTGAACCAGCAGCTTCAGCAGAATTAGTCTCTCTCCTGGAAGACAGCCTTGCTTCTGGCCATCACTTCAGCCAGAAGAGTATTCGAGCTGCAAAACCTCATGGCTGGTAGAGCCCTTCATCATCTTCCATGCTGACAGGGTATCCCTCGGGATTAAACCATCCTTCATGCCAAAAGTGGTGTCCAGCATGGCTCTCAACCAATCCAATCATTTGCCCACCTTTTTCCCTAACCCACAAAACAAGGGAGAAAGGATACTGCACTCTCTAGATTTGCACAGACAGCTCAGATTCTGTCTAGACAGGACTAAATCATTCAGAAAGACTGATCAGTTGTTAGCTTTGCTGCAGGAGCAGAGGGCAAAGCCAATTGTTATGGCTAGGCTTGTATAGGCCCTAGGGCCGATAGCGTAGTACCAACCTATGAACTATATCCAAATAAACCATTTTCAAATGGATAGCCCACTGCATCCATTTCTGATACAAGCAGCACGGGAAACTTTCCCCTAAGGGGGTCAGGACTCTGCTCTGCCAGAGCAGCCCGCTTTCCTCAGAGGATGGACATTGTTCACATCTTCACCAAGCATTACCACCTGGCTCTCTTCTCCAAATCCAGGGCAGGCTTTGCTACTGCAGTCTTGCAGGCCATCCTAGTCAGCCCCTAGTCGTCTTGACTGCCTCCACCCTTTCCTCAGCTTTGGGAATCAACCCAAATATGACTCCAACAGTGAAGCACGAAGAACATAGTACAGTTATGTACACTTACCATAAATGTTGATGTTAGTGTATTCACTGTTGCAGTCCTGGTTTCCCTCCCTCCATCCCCCTTTTCTCTATCTCTGGCTCTCCTTACAAGGAACTTTTTGTATTTACTTTCTACTTGTGGGGTTCTTCCACCATATACTGGCTCCCAGTTGGGCTCCTGACAGTTGGAGCAAGAAAAAGTGATGTAATGGCATCGGCTGCCTTACTTTATACTACTGATGACCTGACATCAGTCCTGGAGTGACAGCAACCAACGCCAAAATACTAAGCCTCTGGTATTCGGGCCGACTGAGGGCTACCCTGGCAGGGATAACCCAAATGTGTGATGACTGCAATGGTGAATACACTCGAACATCTACATTTATGGTAAGTGTGCACAACTGTACTTTCACTAATTGCATTTGATCATGTGATCTTTAGTAGTTGTATATAAGCCAATGTTTTTAGTTCCCTTGATGTCAGCTTGATGAAGCCTTAATGGTGTTGTTTTACTTCTGTTTTTATCAATTTTATTTCAGTATTTTAGCATTATTAATTGCAACCGTGTGCTCCTCCAGGCGTTTCTGCAGTTAACTCCTACTGCGCCTCTAGGTGTCAAATATTGCGTGTTCATATTTGCATTAACAATTCTAAAACCATGCTATATACAACACATCAAAATATTTTATCTTGAAGCATACAAGATGGCGCAATTGTATTGATATTTGACCTCTGTCAATGAGTATTTGCTAGGTCTGTAAGGTGATAACTTTGTTTTTTAAAGGATCAAGCCACACCCACTGCGAATTAAAGGTACGCATTCAAAAGAGATGTACTGGAGGGAATGAGTTAAAATGTGAGTTTGTTTCACTCATTCATGGTTCCAGATGGTATTTTTTGAAAACTGAGCTGCTTTTGGTATCGGACTTATCACCACACTGATAATGACCTTTTCTGAAACCTTTTCCAATAAAGAAACTTCCCAGTGTGCCTACCCTCTCAAAAGTAGCAACAATAAAAACAGAAAGGCTGCCAAGAAAGCTAGTCTTCCGAGGTCCCTCCAGACGAGCAAGGATTCAGAACTTAACTGAGGTTCTTTTTGGTGCCAAAAGGAATGGGGATCTCAGGTCAATGTCGGACCTCAGCTGGTATAATCAGTATGTCAAACAGTTGAAGTTCTAGATGGTCACAGTGTAATCCTTACCCTCCATTTTGAATTTGAGGAAGGACAATTGGATTTTGAAATGGACAGGGAATCCAGGAGATTACCTTGCTTCCAGCTGGGAGCCAGACATTTTCACTTCAGAGCCCTGCCCTTCGGCCTCACCTCAGCTCCCCCCGGTGTTCACCAAAAGCATGGCAGTGGTTGCATCTCAACTCTGACTGCAAGGGCTCCGTATTCCCTTTTCTAGGTGACTGGCTCCTTACTGCCCCTACCAGGTGTCTTAGTCCGGACTACAAGCTATCTGCTTCACCTTTGATACTTTCAAGACATTGCGATAAATCACAACAAATCTCAGTTCTCCTCAATTTTAGCCCTGGAGTTCATAACGGCTCATCTAGACACGAGTACAGATAGCAAGACTGACTCAAAGCAGACTGTCCTACATGAAAAATCAAGCCTTAAGCTTCTTTCACACCAAACACTGCCGGCCAAATATTCTTACAACCTGTGGGGATTAATGGCAGCTTCCATCACCTTAGGACCAGTTGCAAGACATTATATGGGAGTGTTGCAGTGCACACTAGCACTTCAGTGGTATTTCAGACATTGGCCCATGTCCTTTCCAGTTCTCATATATCAGAGAGCATGTAATTTAGTGGATACAGTCACAGGAAGTAGTCCAAGGGTGTCCCTTTTGTTTCTGCCCTTCCCAAGGCCATGGTGACCATGGATGCTTCCCAACTGGGGTGGGGGGACACTATATGGGGAAGATGGTCCAAGGCACATGGTCCCCAACAGAGGCCAGCCCTCACATCAATACTTTAGACATGAGGGCAGTCTTAGCTTTGCAAGTGCCTTTCAGGATACCCGCCCTATTGGGGTAATCTCTGTCCAGACCAGCTTATATGTAGGTAGGCTGGTACATCAGCAAACAAGGGGAAGCCTGTTCATACCTGTTATGAAGAGATGAGATTTTGGGAATGGGCGAAGTCTTCCATTCGCTTTCTAATAGCAACTTGCATACCATGGAAGTCCAGTGTTTGTCTGCTACTGCTCATGAGTGGTCTCTCAATCCAGCACTGCCGTCACAAGTCTTTCACCAGTGGGGCCAACCTTGCTGCCATAATTTTACTTCTGCTACTCAAAATGCAGCAGGTTCTTTACTTTAATTCCCTGGGGTGGGGGTGGGTGTTCACTGGGAGACTGTCTGGTTCATGATTGGCCCTCCAGTCTTCTGTATGCTTACCCACCTACTCCTCTAATTCCCAGATTCCTACAGAAAGCATCTCGGCAGACAGCTATGATCATCCTCATTGCCCCTTTTTGGGATCAATGAGTGTGAGTCCCCTTCTTTTGTCCTCACCTGGTACACCCCTCCATGGGTGCTAGACCAGAGTCCAGATCTTCTTTCTCATCCATTTTATGCCTTATCCAGCCTTTCAAGGCTTGAAACTAACCTCACATTTTTTCCACTTTCCATGATGGCTAGTCGGACCAAGCTTTCTTCCCAAGTAGTTCACATCCTCACTTCATCTCAAAAACCTTCTACTAGGAAGATAAATCCAAGCAACACTTCTCTTACACAGCTTCTTTATTTTACATTCTTCTGGAACACTACTACTTAATACCCTGACATTGTAAATAATTTGTCTATATAAGAGTTGACCCAGTTTTTTGATGATTGGGAACTTTCATGGACAGTGACCCAACTTTTGATCAACATGTGTTTATTGTTGTAAGAAAGCCCTTCTATATTGCGCAGCTTTTAAACAAAAGGATTCTTTCAAGATCTAGGGATATCATTGCCCCTTTGCTCAGCCCTCATTAGGCCAGTCATTGAATATAATGCCCCCTTTGATATGTGTGTGTCCAAACACGTGCAACAACTGGAACTACTACAGAGATACCTTATTAAAAGGATACAAGGCCTAAACAACATGTCCTACATGGACCAATTCAAAGCATAGTCACTATACTCTGTATCTTGGATTTCTAGGTGACCTCTGTCTGGCAAGCAAGACATCTTCTGACCCATTACCAATGGATTTAAAGCACATCAAGTCAAATGTCATCAGAAATACTCAGTCTAGGGATCTATCCAAGCATCTTCTGCAACATCAACAGAACAGTTTGGAGGGATAGGTATGTCTCACAGAGGATAATGCTGCTGTGAAACAGACTCTCATTCCACATAAAACAAAGTTCATCCCTGTTCATATTCAAGTGCAGCTTAGATCTGTGAACAGGAAACAAAATTTACCCATGACTGTCTCCTGTGTTGCTAATGGACAGAGGCAGCTTCTAAATGCTTTATCCCATGCACAGGTCCCTCAAATTATCTGTGGTTATGATCCCAGTTATTCTCGTTAAGGATAATATAATTATCAGTCTTGTGATGAGTAAGGTGAATCTGTAACCAAATGGGATAGGTTATTTTGAGCAGCTAGCCTAGTACTTGCCTGTGAACCTATAAATGGAAAAGGTTTTCTATTTGGGCCTCCGAGAGTGATTTCAATCCTTTTACAGCACCCATTCTTGCTGTATTAGAAGTTCTCACTTCTGTTTTCTACAGTGGGTCTAGTTATTCTACCATTGAAACTAAGATAGCAGCCAGTTCTAATTTTCATGTGGGTGAACATCACACCTCTTTGGCTTCTATCAAATTGTGTAAAACCTTCCTGACTGGTAACTTCCTTCTTAGGCCTCCTTTTAAGGTTCCCACTCCGCCTTGGGACCTCACTCTTTTGGTCCAGGCCCTAACACAACCCCCCTTTTGAACTTGCTGCAAAAGTGGACTTAAAATTTCTGTCATGGAAAACTGTTTTTGTGGTAGCCATTACTTCAGCCATAAGTGTGTATGAAATTCAGGCTTTGTCTTGTCAGCCACCGTATATAATTTTTAACAAAGGTGTTTTTTTTTAATGGATTAACCCCTCTTTTTTTACCTAAAGTAGCTGCAGAGACTTCTCTCAATCAAAGCATACATGCACCAGTATTTTTCCCAGATTATTATAATAAAGTTAAATACATGCTACACTTGCGAGATGTGCATAGGCAATTATGTTTCTATTTTCATCAAACCAAATCCTTCAGAAAGTCAGACAAGTTGGTTGTATGCTTCTCGAAAACGAAGATGGGACATGGAGTTTCTGAGGTCACTTTTTAGCCAGATGGTTAACTACTTGCATTTCCTAAGTTTATAAAGACAAAGGTTTGACCCTGTCAAGACCACCCAAGGTGCACTTGACAAGGCCTCTCTCTGCTTCTTTGACCTTCTTTTCTAGGGCCTCAATTGATGACATTTGTGCTTTTGCCACATTCTAAGATTCATCTGGGAATCTTGAGGCAATGTTATAACTGCCTCATGTACACAGACAACCCACTCCTCCTCCCACATAACACAAATACTTGTGAGAGATGCAGCTATTTAGCCAAACTGGAGGCTGAGCTCTCTCAACTCAGGACTGGCAAGACCAGACAGGAGGAGAAGGCAACTACACACACCACAAAACCAGCCTCACATAATGCTACCACTCCACTGAATCAAACACATAAACACACAAAGACATACTCGGAGGCTCTGAGTAAAAATTTACCTAAACAGCAGAGGCCTCCAAAGCAGACACCCAAACAACTGCTACCTCAAGACACCCCACAAGCAACACATAAACCACAAAAGCAGTGTGCAAAGCAGTCACAGCCCTTAAGGCCAAATACAACACCAAACATACTTGTCATAGGTGACTCCATAGTCAGACACACTGACGTCCCACTCACTAGGATGAACAAGGAGAGGGTCACAGTAAGCTGCCTATCGGGCGCTAGAATCCGCCACATAACACAAGCACTCGGGTCACTCCACAGCAAGTACAAATATGACACAGTCATTGTCCATGCTGGTGTGAACGACCTGAGACGCACCTCCCTGGACTGCATGAAAAGAGACATAGTGGAGCTCTCTGATTATGTAGCCCAGGCAGGTATGACCCTAACCCTGAGCAGTATCCTTCCTTCACCAAGAATGATGCCACAATATAGAGACAAGATGATCAGCTTTAACAATTGGCTTAATGTCTGGTGTCATTCAAAGGGGATCCAGTGTCTGTCTGCCTGGGATGACATGCTTGACAAGCCACGCTGCTTTGCAAGGGACGGCTTGCACCTGTCACCCTGGGATTCCGGATATTGGCTAAGGCTCTTGCCACCCCCATAGTGCCTTTTTTAGGCAAGGCTCAAATTCTAAACCTACCACCCTAGAAAACAAAAATGGGAAGAAATTGAGGGTAATGCTGCTCAATGCCAGAAGTCTAAATCTCAAAATGCACGCACTCGAGGCCCTTCTCAGTATGGAGAACATCGATGTCTGTGCTGTAACTGAAACCTGGTTCAAGGCTCCTGAGAGCACCCGGCACTATTAGGTTTTACCTCATATCATGCGTTCGGCCCCAAAACCCGGACCACTCCACAAAAGGAGGGGTGTATCCATATTCATAAAGGATACTCACACCTCCAGGTTGGTGGCAACGCATGAAGCTCGAAACCATCCAGGTGCAACTAACAATAGGCAAAACTGCTCTACAAATTGTAGCATGCTACAGGCCACCCTCTCAAACTCAGGAACCCCACACAGCCTTCCTGAAGACACTGGAGGGTATAAATGTATCTCCAAACACCATCATATTGGGTGACTTCAACTACCCGAATATAGACTGGGAACATTACTCAAGCCCTAACTTTCTAGCCCAACGGTTCCTGGAGTTCATAAATTCAAATGCCATGGAACAGCTAGTCACTGTTCCCACGAGAGGAGAAAATATACTAGATCTCATTGTCACAAACATGGGGACAAAATGCTCCACACCGGAAGTATATCCCTCATTGGTGAGATCTGATCATAAACTAATCTCACTGGAAATCCACATCCGCCCCCACCCCAAACAAAAAGACCATAGTGAAGAACTTCTCTAAAGCAAACTTCACACTACTCAAGACTGGTGTGGTATCCTTCAAGGCCCCTGAGTCAGAGGAAACCACAACCCAAGCTGCGGAAGCCCTTACAAATGCCTTCTATGAACACCTCCAGGACTGCATGGATCAGGCAATCCCAAATAAAACCAAGACTCTTTCCACAAAGGGCAAACGTCAGTCTGGTGGACCCCAGCCATTAACAAACTTTACAATAAGAGGAGAAAGCTATTACATGATAGAACAAAATCCATAAAAGGGAAGTCACCCCTGATCATTATTAGTAAAAATTACGAGCACTCATAAAATCAACTAAGGCCAATTTTGAGAGAAAAATTGCCATGGATTCAAAGGACAATCATAAGGCCTTTTTCAGCTATGTTAGGAACCTGGGTGGAAACTCACAGATATGCTCAGAATTAGTCCAAAATGATACAAAAATCACTGAACCCACAGACATTGCCAACATACTGGCAGACAGGTTCAGTGCAAACTTCACCCCTCTCCCCTAAAGGAGAGATAACTATCCCAGCCGAGTGTAGCCTCCCGGACATCTCAAATGCGCAGGTGAAAGCTGCTCTCTCTAAAGCTAAAAACACAGCATCAATGGGACCGGATGGTGTCCCCGGCTGTGTGCTACACGAGCTAAATGAGGAATTAAACCCGCACATAAGGCAGCTGTTTAATCTCAGCCTTACCACAGGATACGTGCCCAAGGAGTGGCGTCGGCAACTGTGGTCCCACTCCACAAAGGTGGCCTCTCGGACCCTGGTAATTACGCCCCATAAGCTTAACAAGTCTAGTCTGCAAAGCTATGGAGAGGATCATAATGGAGCTCATAAACAAAGATATAGGGGACTTGCAGACATTGGACCCGACCCAGTTTGGCTTTGTCAAGGGAAGATCATGCCTTTTGAACTTGGTCGACTTCTTGAAATAGTCACCAAGGCCATTGATGAGGAAAGGCAGTCCATACAGCCTACCTTGACCTTGCAAAGGCTTTCGACACAATACCCCACTCGGGTATTGTAGAAAAACTTACCAGCTTAAATGTAAACCCATATGTCACAAGATGGGTTGCAAACTGGCTTAAGGACAGAACCCACAGGGTTAGAGTTGCTGGCGCTGTGTCAGACTCCAAGCCGGTCACAAGTGGTGTCCCACAGGGCTCGGTCCTTGGCCCCTATTGTTTGGCATCTACTTCTCAGAAGTACAGGCCAACATGGGAGGACTTTGGCTGACAAAGTTTGCAGATGACTGCAAACTGGGCGCCATAGTGGAAAGTGCATCGGACATGGATATCCTTCAGAAGGGACTCACGGAAACAGATAGCTGGTGCCAGAGCCATGGCCTGAAGTTAAACGCCAAAAATGTATAGTCATACCCTTCGGGAAAAACAAGGTAACCCCAAGCTACCATATAGGTGGCAATCCACTAAGCACAGAAGAGGTTATCAGGGACCTGGGGACCCAGGTTGACAGTGGCCTTTCTTTTGACACTCACATTGCTAAAGTGGTTAGAAAGACCTTCTACATTGCCCACCTGATCATGAAGGGATTCACATCCAGATCTAGTGAGGTCATTGTTCCCTGTACTCTTCACTTATCAGACCAATGATCGAGTACAATGCCCCATTCGGGATGTATCTCACCCGACATCTGCAGCAATTGGAGAGACCCCAAAGTTCCTCACCAAAAGGATAAAGGGACTCCAAAATCTGTCATATGCTGCCAGATTGAAGAAACTCCAGCTCTATTCAGTCGCATACCATCTGCTCAGAGGTGACATGTGCCTGACATACAAGGCCATGTCCAACCGGAATTAATGGACATGCTCCACCTCAAAAATCCAAATCCACCAAAACCACTAGAGCAAGTGACTTAAACCTTAGCACGGATATAAATAGGACGTGCTGGAGGGATAGATTTATCACTCAGAGACTCCCTATGCTGTGGAATAAAATCCTGGTCCATGTGAGGCAGAGCACCTCGCTGACTCTGTTCAAGAGAAATCTAGACCTGTGGATGGGAGATCGTAGGTTTACCCCGGGAATCATCTCTGGGTCACTGCTGGACAGAGGCACAACAAACTAATGGGCACAGTATTTTTTCATATAAGGGGTGGCGTAAGCCACAATAATTTGGGCTAGGCTTATAAATGCCTTAGGGCAGATAGCCTAGTATAAACCTATGAACCTATGAACCTATACCTTTATTTTGCAGTATAAATTGGACTTGTTTTCCATTATTAGGGCTTTTGTTTCTGCCGTCCTGTGGAACATCATAACATGATTGTGCTCTGGTAACCTAAGTAGCTAGGTGGCATCATGAAATGATAATCTGCAGTATGGTAGAAACAAAAGTAGCATTCCATGATGCCACCCTGATAACCTAAGTAGCTGGGATGCTGTCCAATTCATTGAGGAGTAGACTGAAAAGACTACAAGAGATATGAAAGTTATGTACTCATCATAATGATAGATCTGTGTTGTCTGTTTCCATCCTCCCTCCTTCTCCCCTTCCATTTCATGGATTTTTTTTTCTTGTGTATATGACTGTATGACTTGCCATTTGTGCAGGAATTCGTGCTGTTTAGCTCCAAAGAAGATTTCTTTGGTACATTATTTGATTTTCCTTATCTCATCTGTAATTATATACATACCTACATGTACTTTATTGCTGTCCAGGGATTTGTAGGGAAACTCATTGTGAGGTAATGTTAATGTTGGGGACAGATTGGGATTATGTTTAAAGGGAGGAGTCTGAGCTACAGATCCTAAAGTCTGGTAATGCAGCCAGAGTCTGATCTGAAACCCATTCATTGAGGAAGGACAGGATGGAGACGGGCAACACTGATCTATCATTATGGGGAGTATTTAGCTTTCATTTCTGGCTAGGTTTTGATGCAGCCTAACACTTTCAGTGTATCAATAATAACAGAAAAGCAATTTAAAGTACAAGAACTTTTTTAAAAATGGAAAAATTTATTCACAGAACTTCAAATTAACAAGAGTGCAAAACAGCATACCTGATGTCAGTCTTCATTCATTCTTGAAGAACGGGACACTGTTCCAACCCCTCGAACCAGCTCGGCCACTATACAGCTCACGCCAGCCAAAAACTCTCGAGCTAAGGCTCTACCCACAGTGCCCCCCTCTCTGTTGCCTCAGATCTCATTTGCTGCTCTGAAAAATAAGAAGCGTCAGCTGAAACTCTCAGCTAAGCACCTTTTATATATCTGTACAACTATATTTTTGGTTAAAACATTCTCATTTTGAAATATTTGATATTTCTCTCTCTTCTATACCCTTGAGTGTGTGTTTTGCATTAATCTACCCCCTTTTATCCCACTGTATTTTTCGTTACCATCGTTGGTAACTTGCTTCCCCTGTGTCCTTTTGGTAACTTTTTGATACCATCGTTAGTGTCTCTTCACCTATCTTTCCCTTGCCTTCTTTACCCTTCCAGGTATTTCTGAATATCATTATTGGTATTTATATAGACCTATATATTTTTCTTGCTTTTCCTTTATCTGTGTGTGTCTTATTTAAAACATGGCAGATAAGCAGCAAAAGAGCACATCAGGATTCAAGCAGTGTCATGACTGTTGTAGAAAGATGCCCAGTTCAGATGGGTGTCTTTCCTGTGTGCACTGTCTGGGTGCACCTCACTTAGATACTGCATGTAAGATCTGCCAGGGATTTAGTGCCCGTACTCTGGCAGAACATCGCAATAAGCTTATTCTGAGAGAATTATTAAAATCTATCTTTGAAGAAGCTCTCTCTAAGCCAGAGTCTTCCAAATTGCCTAAATCGGAGTCAAAAGAGAAGCCATTCTGTGCCGCCCTCACCATCGGCACAAGAGTTAAATCCTCATAAGTCGCCGGTCCCATCTGTGTCTTCAAAATCAAGGGCTAAGGTTGCAAAAATGACTGAGAAACCACCTTTGGCACCGACGTTTAGATCCTCATAGATACTGACTGTCCCTGCACCAATACTACTTCTGCGCCAATAACCTCGTCAGCACTGACAATTTCCTCAGCACCAGATTCGCTCACCTCTCATTTGGTTCCGGCTTCCCCTTCTGCTCAGCAGCCTACTGGGCTGAGAGTTGAGACATTTCTGCCTCACAGGACTAAATATTACCCTTCTGTGGACCCCAGTACTTTCACTGATATGCCAGAGTCTCCCTCTGGAATTTCAATCCGTTCATCCAGAAGTGTTTCTGAAGTGGACATGGTTACATTGGTGGACCAGCTTTTGATAGGGGGCTTCCCACACCCATGCAGACCTCCCTCCCTTCAGGAATGGATGCATATTCTTACAGGAATCCACTGAACTTTCCTCCTCTGACCTCTTTCCAAGGTTTGGAGCCCACCACTCCGATTATCCTGGTACCAGCTCTCTCGATGTCAACAGTAGACTGGACATCGGCACTGAGGTCATCATCTCTGATGTCTTCGGCACCATTAGATCTATTGCACACCCGGGACCGTGGTTTGGCTGTCTGTTCCAGCAGCTTCAGAACTGTTCTGGATATTAGCACGGCACCATCTTTGGGTCTCTGGGCCCTGGCAGTTTCAAACCCTCCCCCGGCTCCTGTTTTGGAGAGCGGCTTGTTGGAGTGGGGTGTGACCCCGGTTCCGAGGTAGTCTTTCTCTGTTCTGGGATCCCATCCCTCTTCAGGTGAGCCTGTTTTCTAGATCAGGGAGAGAGCGTTGGCCTCAGCTGGCTCCATCTACATCAGTGTGTCACATTTTTATATCCTCCAGTTCGCAGCTGCCACAATCTATCGTGTCGGGACAGCAGGCATAGGAGCTGCAAGCCATCCCTGTTCAGGGTCCCTCTTCTTAGGAGTCTTCTCAGAGATCCCCACTGAGGAGCCACCCCTTAAGAAGACTTGCAAAAGGAAGCACCTAGATTCTCCAGAAGAATCTGTCACGGAAGACCCAGTCTGCTATAAATAAAGGGAAAGGGTTCCCCCGATCACCCCCTGAAGATGTCTCCTTTGGAGACATCCTAGAAATGGCTAAAATAGAGCAGTGATTGGAAGTCGTCAAACCCATCCTCCGAGGAATCCGTGTTCTTGCAAGCTTTTTGTGCCCATCCATTTGCTTCCTGGGTGACCCCACTCGCTGACAACCTCATTAAGCTTATAGTACAGCGGGTTTGGAAGGCTCCTGATTCCATAGAGTCTATTCCCCGAAGACCAGATAAATGTTTGGCAGCCCCAGAAGACCAGCCACACTGGGGAAAGGGTTTAGCAGTAGATGCCATGGTGGTGGCAGCAGCCACCAAAAAGGAACTTGCTGAGGAGAGTTCTGGTGTTCATCCTCTTATCTAATAGTCTCAGATGATGGACAGGTTTGGGAAGCGGGTCTTCGAGTCATCGACCTTCGATCTTAGGTCCTTGAATTTCATGTTCCTGGCACATTTCACTAGACTCCAAAGGGGTCTAGTAACTGAGCTTTTGGATACCCTTGCAGGAGCTATGTCGGACAAGGTATGGGATAAAGTTAGCTCTCAGCTTGCCACCCTGGAGTCCATTTCAAACTCGTCCATGTGGCTCATTGCTCGTGCAGCCAAAGGAACATCTAGGGCATCAGGTGCAGGCGTAGCCATAAGGCGCCACGCCTGGATGTGCTTGTGTGACTTCGAGGAGCCTTTCAAGCCTGCCTTTATCAATGCTCCTGTTGACACTTCTCCTTTGTTCAGCCCCAAGATCAGAGAGCCACTAGTCAAGTGTGAAAAAGATGGAAAGACCCTTTCTGCTGTGGACATTTTTCTGTATTCCTCAACAATCCTATTCTAGAAATCAGAGGAGTGGAAAAATGTGGTTCAGGAAATTCCAAGGACCTTTTTGGGACAAGTGGTGATTACTCCTCCCCAGGGCAGAGGGGGGAGTTCTAATGGAAGATGCCCTCCCCGTGGCAGAGGGGGGCTCCCAAGATTCCTTTTTCTGGACAACCCTACCAGTGCTCCTGAACAGAGGCCCAATTGGTTACCTCTGGAAGCAATCGGGGCAAGATTTTCACTGCACTAAACAGCCTGGCTCATAATAACTTCAGATACTTATCACTAGAGTTTACACGATTCCCTTCATTCTCTTACCAACGTTCCAAAAGTGAATCCCCAATGTTCCACCCAATCAGAGGGATGCAGCAGCAGTGGAAATTCAAAAGCTGCTCCAAAAAAAAGTCATCCAAGAAGTCCCACCAGACCAAGTAGGATCTGGATTTTGTTCAAGATTCTCTTTAGTGACAAAAAAGACAGGGGACTGAAGACCTATATTAGATTTCAGCCTACTGAACAAGTTTGTTCAACAAAATTACGGATGGTCACAGTTCAGTCTGTCCTTCCCTTTCTGGAGAAGAATGATTGAATGTGCTGTGTAGATCTTCAGGATGCATATTACCACATAGAGATGGACAAATGCTCCAGAAGGTGTCTCTGCTTCTGGCTGGGAGCCAGTCATTATCAATTCCGAGCGCTACCCTTCGGTCTCACCACAGCTCCTAGGCTGTGCACCAAAAATATGGCAGTGGTAACGGCTCACTTGAGACTAAGCGGATTCTGAGTGTTTCCATACCTAGATGACTGGCTCCTCACCACTTCCTCCAGGCAGCTACTCCTTTCCACCACACACTTCATGCTGCACCTTGCTGAATCGTTAGGGATTTCAGTCAACAAGGAAAAGTCACTGTTAACTCCTACACATGATCTAGAATTCATAGGATCAAGACTAAATACAGTTTCTTGTATAGCCTCTCTTCCTCTCCACCGGCTACAGAATTTAAGGTTGCAGGTTCAGACAATCATTTCCGAAACAAGTTTCCTGCTCGTTTGGTACTTCAAGCACTGGGAAGCATGGCAGCAACAATAACTTTAGTACACCTAGCAAGGTATCATATGAGGTTGCTTCAATGGCTCTTGGCAACACAATGGTCAATTCTTTCTCATCCACTGTCTCAACTAATTCTAATAAATCGCTGCAAAAAGGATCTATCCTAGTAGATGAAGTCAGAAGAAAACCTATGGGGCTATGCCTTTTCTTCCTCCACGCCGAAAGCCATAGTGACCATGGATGCTTCCCAGATTGTGCGTGGGGGGGGGTATCTGAGAAAGACAGTCCAAGGGACTTGCTTCCTGCAAGAGGCCAATTTGCATGTCAACGTCCTAGAATTGAGGGCAGTGCTATTAGTGTTGCATGCCTTTCAGTCTGTCCTTCCTTCAGGGACAGTTGCAGTCCAATCAGACAGCATGTCGGTAGTCTGGTACATCAACAAGCAGGGGATAACCAGATCTTACCCTCTGTGTTGGGAAGCCCTGAGGATTTGGCAATGGGCTATCACTTCCAACAGCTTTCTTTAGGAGCTCATATCCCAGGAAACTCCAACATGACTGTGGACAAACTGAGCAGATGTATCCTCCTGCCTCATCAGTGGTCTCTCAATCACAACATAGCAATGAAAATCTTTCGTCATTGGGGCCAGCCTTGCAGTGATCATTTCCCCTCACCAATAAACAAATGCAGCAGCTATTTTGCCCTAATTCCCCCGCATGGGGGAAGTCCCTGAGAGACGCACTCCTCCTCTATTGGTCCCCAGGACTATTTTATGCCTTTCCCCGTACGCCACTGTTTCCTCAGTTCTTGAGGAAAGCCCAAAGGTTGAGAAGCAGAGTAATTCTCATTGCACCCTATTGGGCCCGTCAAGTCTGGTTCCCCTTCCTTTGGCCTTTACGACCCTGTTCTGGACCTGCATTCTCACTCACAAGGATTGGTGCATCCCAGTCTCCACAATCTCAAGCTGACAGCTTGGTATCTCCAATTCCAGTAATTGCCAGGCAAAAAAACTCTTCAGTACAAAAGATTCTTCTGGCTTCCCATAAACCGTCCAC
Organism: Protopterus annectens; assembly: GCF_019279795.1. Lineage (NCBI taxonomy): Eukaryota > Metazoa > Chordata > Ceratodontiformes > Protopteridae > Protopterus > Protopterus annectens. The sequence continues at coordinate 753,342,275 of NC_056728.1, read as the reverse complement.
TAGGAAACTCTACATTAGCAAATGGAAAAGATTTTCAATTTGGGCCAATATGTACAATATAGACCCCTTTTCAGCATCATTTGATAAGGTCTTTAAATATTTAGCTTCATTATTTGAACAGGGAGCTTCTACTTCCGCCATCAAAGCCCAATTAGCAGCTATTTCCAGTTTTCACGACTGATTTGATAACCATTTTTTGATGTCTCATTGTTTATGCAAAACCTTTCTTAAAGGTGCTTTACATTATTCAAAGATCCTGTAGCACCATGGGATTTGACTCTAGTACTACAGTCTCTAGTTCAACAGCCCTTTGAGCCAGCAGCTACTTGTGACCTCAATTTTTTGTCTTGGAAGACTCTCTTCTTGGTGGCTATCACTTCTGCCAGGAGAATTTCCGAATTACAGGCTCTGTGTGAAACATCCATCTAATGTTGTAAATCTTTATTCATTCCTTACTGTTAGGACTTCGGTTCCGCTCTCCGAACCGACACTGCCGTTACCAAGTTCGCACCGGCCAAAAATTCTTGGCTCAGACCTACCCATAATGCCCCTCTCATAGTCTCTTCAGATCTTGTTTGATGCGTTCCTAGTCAGACATGCCAAGCCTTTTCTCTCAAGCTAAGTATAGCATTTTTTTGTGATCATTTCTATCACTACCTTCTTTTTTAGGCAGTTTTGACTAAATTTCATCTTTCGTCTGTAAACTCATATACTTGTTCTATTTCCTACCCCCTACCTTTGGTAGTTTCTTTTATACCATCGTTGGTACTGTCCCTCTCCCCAACCTTTGGTAGGTCATCTTTCCTACCACTTGTGGTATTTCTAAGTACCATTGTTGGTACTTCTCACTTTTCTATCTGCATAAAAAAACCTCTTCTCTTTAACTTTACTATTGTTTTTGGCTCTTTATCTTGTCGCTAGGACTAGTGTGTTTTTTTTCATTATGTCTGAAAAAGCTAAATTGGGATTTACAGTGTGATAAGTGCAGGCGTAAGATGCCTAACTCAGACGGTCATGCTCGGTGTTTTTATTGTTTGGGCATTGACCACATCAATGCTTTGTGTGATATTTGTTCCAGCTTCAGCAACCGGACTTTAGCTGAGCATAAGAACAAAGCTGATCCTGAAGGGTATGATGAAAACTCCCTTCTCATTGGCTCTTTCTGGGACGGAGGTCTCACCACCTCCTAAGACTAAGAAACATAAAGAGAAACAGTCGCTCAGTCCCTACATCTCCATCCTCCTTGGAACTGAGTCGACACCGTGCCTCTCCTGCGTCTTCAGTGCAGACAACTTCGGCACCAGGCTGTATGTCTTCCCCCTTGGTGCCGCCCTTAATTTTGACTCCAACCACTGTACCAGCTTCAGCACCATCCTCGGTGCCAACCTTGGTCTTGACACAGGCACCATCTACTGTAACTGCATCGGCACCATCCCCGGCCATGAGTGCAAGGCTCAAAAGACAAACCCACCTCCCTAGAAAACACAAGTGAAAAAAAACTAAGGGTAATGCTGCTCAATGCCAGAAGTCTAAACCTCAAGATGCACACTCTCGAAGCCCTCCTCAGTATGGAGAACATCGATGTCTGTGCAGTGGCTGAAACCTGGTTCAAGGCTCCTGAGAACACCCCAGCACTACCAGGTTTTACCTCATATTATGCTTTCCGGCCCCAAAACTTGGACTGAGCCACAAAAGGAGGGGGAGTATCCATATTCATCAAAGATACCCACACATCCAGGTTAGTGGCAATGCACGAAGCATCGGAGACCATCCAGGTGCAACTAACCATAGGCAAAACTGCCCTACAGTTTGTAGCATGCTACAGACCACCCTCTCAAACTCAGGAACCCCACTCAGCCTTCCTGAAGACACTGTAGAGTATGAATGTCTCTCCAAATACCATCATATTGGGAGACTTCAACTACCCAAACATGGACTGGGAACATTACTCAAGTCCCAACACCCTAGCCCAAAGGTTCCTAGAATTCATAAACTGAAATGCGATTGAACAACTAGTCACCACTCCTTCAAGAGGAGATAATATACTAGACCTGATCATCACAAACATGGGGACAAAATGCTCCACACCGGAAGTATACCCCTCATTGGTGAGATCAGACCATAAATTAATCTCATTGGAAATCCACATCCCGCCCCCACCCGATGCACAAAAGACCACAGTGAAGAACTTCTCAAAAGCCGACTTTACACTTCTTAAGACTGAAGTGGTATCCTTCAAGGCCCCTGGGCCAATGGAAACCACAACCCACACCGCTGAATCCCTTATAAATGCCTTCTATGGGCACCTTCAAGAATGCATGGATCATGCAATCCCTAATAAAACCAAGACCCATTCCCCCAAAGGCAGGCGCCCTGTCTGGTGGACCCCAGCCATTAATAAACTTTACAACAGGAGGAGGAAGCTACTACATGACAGAGCAAAATCCCTAAAAGGGAAGGCATCTCTGATCAGTACTAGCAAAAAACTACGATCACTCATAAAATCCTCCAAGGCCAACTTTGAGAGAAAAATCGCAAAAGACACAAAAGACAATCACAAGGCCTTCTTTAGCTATGTTAGAAACCTGGGTGGAAACTCCCAGATATGCTCAGAGTTAGTCCAAAGTGACACAAAATACACTGAACCCACAGACATTGCCAACATTCTGGCAGACAGGTTCAGTGCAAATTTCTCCGCCCCCTCCCCCCCAAAAGGAGAAATATCTATCCCAGCAGAGTGTAGCCTCCCTAACATCTCAGATGCCCAAGTGAGAGCCGCCCTCGCCAAAGCTAAAAACACAGCATCAATGGGACTGAATGGTGTCCCGGGCTGCATGTTACATGAACTCCAAGAGGAACTAAACCCGCACATAAGGCTGCTGTTTAATCTTAGCCTTACTACAGGATACGAACCCAAAGAGTGGCGTACAGCAACAGTGGTCCCACTCCACAAAGGCGGTGCTTCTACGGACCCTGGAAATTACCGCCCCATAAGCTTGACGAGCCTGTTCTGCAAAGCTGTGGAAAGGATCATTATGGAACTCATAAACAAAGACATTGGGGACCTACAGACATTAGATCCTACCCAATTTGGCTTTGCCAAGGGCAGATCCTGCCTTTTGAACTTGGTCGACTTTTTTGAAACGGTCACTAAGGCCATTGATGAGGGTAATGCAGTTCACACAGCCTACCTTGACCTTGCAAAAGCCTTCGATACAATACCCCACTCGGGCATCATAGACAAACTCATCAGCTTAAATATAAACCCATATGTCACAAGATGGGTTGCAAACTGGCTCAAGGACAGAACCCACAAGGTCAGAATTGCTGGAGCCATGTCAGACTCTAAGCCAGTCTGGCGGTGTCCCACAGGGCTCAGTCCTGGGACCCCTCTTGTTCGGCATTTATTTTTCCGAGTTGCAAGCAAACATAGGAGGATTGTGGCTGACAAAGTTCGCAGATGACTGCAAACTGGGCGCCATAATTGACACTCCAGCGGACACAAGCATCCTTCAGAGAGGCCTCATAGAAACGGATATTTGGTGCCAGAGCCATGGCCTTAAACTGAACGCCAAAAAATGTATAGTCATACCCTTTGGGAAAAACAAGGTACCCACAAATTACCACATAGGTGGTAATCCATTAAGTACGGAAGAGGTAATCAGGGACCTAGGGACCCAAGTTGACAGTAACCTCTCATTTGACACTCACATTGCCACGGTGGTTAGGAAGACCTTCTATATTGCCCACCTTATCATGAAGGGATTCACATCTAGATCAAGAGAGGTCATTGTGCCCTTGTACTCTTCTCTTATCAGGCCCACAATTAAGTACAATGCCCCATTTGGGATGCATCTTACCCGACACCTGCAGCAGTTGGAAAGACCCCAAAAGTTCCTCACCAAGAGGATAAAGGGTCTCAAACATATGTCATATGCTGCCCGGCTGAAGAAACTCCAGCTCTATTCAGTCGCATACCACCTACTCAGAGGTGATCTATGCCTGACGTACAAGGCCATGTCCAATCCGGAATTAATGGACATGCTCCACCTCAGAAAATCCAAATCCATCAGAGCCACAAGAGCAAGAGATTTGAACCTCAACACAGAAATAAATAGGACATGCTGGAGGGACAGATTCATAACCCAGAGGCTCCCTACACTCTGGAACAGAATCCCAGTCCATGTTAGGCAGAGCTCCTCACTAACACTAACTCTCTTCAAGAGAAATCTTGAGTGGATGGGAGATCATAGGTTTACCCCGGGGGTCATCTCTGTGTCACTACTAGACAGAGGCACAGTAAACTAAACCCTAAATGGGTGTAGTATTCTCATCCCAAGGGGTGGCGAAAGCCACACACACTCTGGCTAGGCTTATAAATGCCATAGGACAGATAGCCTAGTACGAACCTATGAACCTATTATATGGCTCCACAGACACCGGCACCGTAGGTTCTGAAGGTCGAACACCTTCCTAGAACCAGATATTCTTCCACTTATGACCCCTTTTTGGGACACCAATTTAGTCCTTTTCTCCAGAGACCTGACTCTCCTTCAGCAGCCTCCTTCGGATCCACCAGAAGTCTTTCAGAGCAAGATGTAGTGAAGGTTGTGGACCAGCTTTTGGCAGCTAGAGGATTGGCCCACCCCTGCTAGGCCTTCCTTCCCTCTTGGAACGGAAGCTTTCATGGCATATTCACCTGTATATCCTTCTCTGGCATCTTCCCAGGCCCCAGAGACTTCGGTACCCAAGACCACCCTGGTGCATTCTGTCTCGGCTCCGACAGCGGAGGCCCCCCCTCCCATTGGCACCGATTACTCTTGGTGCTATGGCTCTGTTGGAACTGGTGCACTCTTGGAGGAGTGATTGGGCTGTCAGCACCATGGCTCCTAGTTCGGCACCTATTTTTTCACTGGCGCCATCTACGGCCATGGCTCCCCCGGCAGCTACTTATCCTCTTGGAGCTCCTCACCTGGAGGTGGGCTCCTCAGGGTGGGGTGTGACCCTGGCTCCGAGGTCCTTCTCTGTTCTGGACTCCCATTCCTCCTCAGGCGGGCCTGCTTTCCAGGTGATGGAAAAGGTCCTTGCCTCAACAGGCTCGCAGTTGGCACCACTGTCATTGACACCAGAAACCCCCCTCTAGCATGCAGCTGTCCCAACCCCCAACTGTGGGATCCCGAGCACAGAAGCTGCAAGACCTTCCCTTGAAGGGAACCCTTTCTCTGGAGTCGTCCTCAGAAGATCCCACTGGGGAGCCACCCTGGAAGAAACGGTGCAAGAGGAAGCACCTTGATTCTCCTGAGGAATCCATCACTGAGGACATCAATTGTGATGAGGGAGAAGGGTCCCTACGGTCTTCCCCGGAAGACATCTCATTTGGAGACATTCTCGAGATCCTCAAGCAGAGAGAGACTGGAAGCCTCTAACCCTTTAGAGGAATCTCTGTTCTTGCAGGCCTTCCGTGCTCAGCCATCTACTTCCTGGGTGACCCTACCTGCAGATGAGCTTGTTAAACTGATCATGCAGCATGTCTGGAGGGTCCCAGACAACATAGAACCTGTCCCCCGGAGGCCAGACAAAATTTTATCCACCCCTGAAGACCAGCCCAATTGGTCCAAGCAGTTAGTTGATTCAATGGTCATGGCGGCGGCCACCAAGAGGGAACTGGCAGAAGATAGTTCCACTGTTCATCCCCCGAACAGGGAGTCTCGGTGCTATGGACAGACTGGGGAAGCGGACATACGCTTCTGCAATCTTTGCCATTCAATTAGTGAACTATCTGGCACACTTTACTCACCTCCAAAGAGACCTATTTTCAGAAATGTCTGCCTCTCTGGGGGGGTTACTGCCTGACAAGGTGCGTGACACTGTTGCCTCTCTGGCTACCCTGGAATCTATCTCCAACTCTTCGATGCACTTGATCTCTCACCCCATCGAGGGGGCAGCTTGAGCAGCCGCATCAGGCATCGTCATGAGAAGGCATGCTTGGATGCGTTTGTGTGATTTCACGGACCCCTTTAAATCTTCCTTTGTCAATGCGCCTGTTGATGAATCTTCACTTTTTGGTCCCAAAGTAAGAGAGACACTATCACGTAGTGTGAGAGATGGCAAGACCTTGTCTGCTATGGGCATACATTTTTCCACCCCCCAGAGATCCTATTCCATGAACCAGAGGGGAGGAAAGTTGTGGTTCAAGAAGTCCCAAGGATCTTGACATGACACTTGTAGTGAGCAACCCCCCCCCCCCCCAGGGCAGAGGTGGCAACTCATCTGGAAGATGCCACTTTTGGGGCAGAGGGGGTCCGCACAATCAGGGCACTAGGGATTCCTTCTCCAGCCGACCCTACCAGTGCTCCTGAACAGCAGCCTGATTGCTTTCCTCTGGAGGGGTCGATTTTCCCTGCACCTACAAGCCTGGCAACTCATAACTACGGATGCATGGGTGCAGAGAATAATATTCAGAGGCTGTCATATCCCATTCGATCTTCCTTCCAGACCTGTCAAATGAATCCCCGATATTCCACCCAGTCAGAGGGAGGTAGAAATTGAAAAGCTGCTAACAAAAAGTCATCCAGACCAGAGAGGATACGGTTTTTACTCAAGATTCTTTTTAGTGCCAAAAAAGACAGGAAACTGGAGGCCAGTCCTGGATCTCGGCTTACTATACAAATTCCTAAAAACCTCAAAAATTCCGAATGGTCACAATGCAGTCCATCCTCCCCTTTCTAGGGAATGACAACTGGATGTGCTGTATAGATCTCCAGGATGCGTATTACCACTTAAAGATGGACAAACGCTCCCGGAGATTTCTCCGCTTCAGGTTGGGTGCCAATCACTACCAGTTCAGGGTATTGCCCTTTGGTCTCTCAACAGCCCCCAGAGTGTTCACAAAATGTATGGCAGTCTTAGTAGCTCATCTCCGACTACAAGGATTCCAGGTGTTTCCGTATCTAGACGATTGGCTCCTTAGCACCACGAGCAGGAATCTTCTTCTTCACAGCCTGTCTTGCACTTAAGGCCTTGCTCTTCGCATGGGTATCACGATCAACATGGAGAAATCTCAAATGTCCCCAACAAAAGCACTGGAATTTATTGGAGGGATCTCCGACACAACATCCTGTCAAGCTTCCCTTCCACCTCACAGGCTCTCAAAAATTTTATTTATTTATTTATTTACATTTGTTGACCGGGAGTGTCTGACTGGACATAGGTCCATTTTCAGCAGAGGCCCGGGGAGAAAAGCTCCACAGTTAAAATATACAGACAATTACATTGGCTTTACCTAGCGATTAACAATTTGTTTAACATAATTAATTACAAACATAGTTACAGATGAAGAACATAGTACATCAGTAGACAACTAGAATCTGCGAAGTACATAACAGACATTAACAATTGATGTGAGAGTGTTCAATCTCGCCGTTTGTTCTTACACATGGGTTCGGAGCCGATCCTCGGCTCCGAGTTGGCCGCATCGCAAAGCTCTGCATCTCAGAGAAGCTCGAGACCAGACTATATCCCACAATCCTCCCTGCCATTACTCAGATCTAGTTTGCCGCTGCAGCAGATCGGATCGAGGAGAGCTCGGACCAGAGAGAATTTACTAAATTTTTGCTATTTTTCAGATAGGCTACTTTTTTTTTTTGTAAAAAAGTTTCTAATAGTTAGTTATAGTATAGGAAGTGTGTGTTATTAATATAATATTGTACAATATTATTCTTAAGGCACCTTTTGTGGCCTACCCTTTTTCTCTGGTGTGTTTTTTTTGAGTGTTCTTTCTACACTTTATATAGATATTCACTTTATATATATCTATATATATATATATATATATATATATATATATATATATATATCTATATATATACTCATATATAGAAGTTAGTTAATTAGTTATTGGTAGATGTTCTTCATCTCACATTGCTGCAGTCCTTACACTTGGGTAGTCCGCTGTCCTCGGTTGGCCCGAATATCAAAGTATAAGGCTGACGTCGGTCAAGGCGCATTAGACTGTCATCAGGACGTCAGGGTACAAATGCGCATGACCGACGTCATATCCTCAGTCTTTTTTGCCGCATGGTCCGATGCAGAAGCAGGGTTGCAAGTGCCGTTGCGTTCTGAAATTTTTCAATTCGAGTTTCAGACCGAGTCAAAGTTGGCTAAGTACCCGTTGGGAATATTTTAGTTTTTTCTTGCCTCAGTGGTTTACCGGATGTCAGAAAAAGTGAATAACTGTATTTCTTGTGGGAAACAGATACCGCATAGAGATTATCATACTTTGTGTATTCCTTGTTTAGGGCCTGAGCACGACGTTGTTGGGTGTCGCTTTTGTGCTAGATTCAATAAGCGCACTATTAAGAGAAGGTTAGATTGTGCCAGGTTAGTCTTCGGGAAGCGGTGCAATTACAATATGCCGTCGGATGCTCCGATGTCCGCTTCTTCGAAGAAGCGCAAGGACAAAGCAGCTAAGCCTAGGCTAGAAGAGCCGTCCGTACCGGACGCCGGTTCTTTAGAGGTGTCGGTGGAGCCGGGGGTTCCGCCGGAGGTTTCTCTGGAGTCCCAAGGGGAGACTTTGTTATTGCAGGATGTGGCCTCTCAGGAGGCAGGTCAGGCTGAAGGGGCTTCTCAGGTTACTATACTCCCCTCCCTTCCTAGGGCAGAGGCAGGCCGGGTTTAGCTTCAGTTGGTGTCACCCCTAGTTCTTCAGGGTCTGTGCCCAAGAAGCATATGCTTAAAATGGCAGAAGATTTGATTACTTTGATTAGAGGTTCTTTGCCCCCTCCTGATAAGAGACCTAGGGTGGAACCTGAGTTGGGGAGTTTTGAGCAGGCTTCGGATGTTTCAGAGTCTTCGGCTGAAGACCTGCAGGAGTATTCTCCTTATTCTGATTCTGATGTGGATGTTTCTACTCCTTCTGCTTCTCCTCCTGAGGATTTTTCTTTTTCAGAGACTCTTCTTCCATGAGGGAGCATTTTAAGTGGAAGGTCAGGACTTCTCTGATTCCAGGAAAAGACTTAGGGAATTTTTGTTTTTACCCCAGCATAGGCCTTTGGCTATACCTCCTGTTCTGGATGTTGTGGAAGATGTGTTTGCAGAGGCTTCTCTTAATCCTGATTCTTTGCCTCCTGCTCCTGTTAAACCGGATAGGTATTACAGGGTGCCTGAAGCTCATAAGTATCTTTTTAAGAGTCCTAGGGCAGACCCAGAAACTGTTAGTCAGGGGCCTAAGGGTGTTAAGGCTTCTGTTGTTAAAAATCCGGTTCCTCCAGATAAAGAGGCCAGGGCTTTGGATAGATGGGGAAAGAAAGTCTATACTTCTTCCACCCTAGCTATGAGGGCTTTGAATTGCCAGTTTCACATGTTGAAATACCAAAACTATCTACTTTCTCAATTGAAGTCTAAGGTAGATGCTCTGGCGGAAGGTATTGAGTGTAAAGAGTTACAAGATTTGGTACATGTTTCTGAACAGGTGGGTAAGCATTCTTTGCAATGTGGTTTTGATGCTGTACAGGCTTCGTCTAGGGTGGCTGCCACTGGGTCAGTTCTTCGCAGGCACGCCTGGCTGAGGGATCAGAATTTATCTGACCATGTTAAGACAAGGATTTTAGATGCTCCTTTACAATCTGATGTGTTGTTTGGTTCACCTGTTGAGGCAGTCTTAAAGAAAATGGAAGACAAGGCTAAGTCTATGCAGACTGTTAAAGATTTTTTGCAGGTTCAGCCTCCGAAGTTTAGTAGAAATTGGCCTACCAAGGGGTGGACGTATCCTTCTTATGATTCTCAGTCTAGGGGTAGATCTAGACGTGGTAGGGGCAGAGCTCAGGGCTCCTTCAGGCCTAGAACAGGGAGTTCACCTGCACAGTCTTCGGGTGAGGGCAGGGGTCAGTCCTTTCGTAAACAGACCCAATGACCTACCTTTTCAGCTGCCAGAGCCTTCTCGTCTGGCAGCACCTTTGGGAGGAAGGTTGGCACTTTTCAAGGAAAATTGGAGTTTAATTACCCAAGACAGATGGGTATTGGATATCATACACCAAGGTTACAGGTTTTATTTCCATACCTTGCCTCCTTTCAAAGGCATGCCAGACGTTCCTCCTCAGCAAAGAATAGAGGCTCACAAACAAATTTCTCTGTTACTTCAAATAGGGGCCATACAGCCGGTCCCTATGCCAGAAGTGGGCCTAGGATTTTATTCTCGCCTGTTCCTAGTACCAAAGAAGGGGAACACGTGGAGACCAATTTTGGATTTATCTATCCTCAACACTTATCTGGACATTCCCAAGTTCAAAATGTTGACGTTACAACAGCTTTTACCTCTGCTGGGCAAAGATCATTGGATGGTGACTTTGGATCTCAAGGAGGCTTACCTTCATGTTCCTATCAGACTGAGTTGCAGGAAGTATCTGCGTTTTCGGGCTGGGACTTCTCATTATCAGTTCTCTGCATTGCCCTTTGGCTTATCTACTGCCCAGAGTGTTCACGAAAGTTCTGGCTCCAGTGATAGCTTTCTTCAGGCTAAAAGGAATACAGATCTATCCTTATTTGGACGATTGCCTGATTCTGGCTCAAGAAAGGGACGAGCTTCTTCTTCATTTGGAATATGTGATAGCAGTGCTAAGATGCCTGGGGTATTCTGTGAACGAAATAAAGTCCAGTCTAGTACCCTCTCAGGACATGTGCTTTCTGGGTGTAAGACTGAATACAGCATCTCAGATGGCCTTTTTGACCCCGGACAAACAAAAGAATCTTTCCCTTTACTTTCATCAATTGTCTCATCAGTCCAGGCTGACTGCAAGGACAGTCCTTCAAGCCTTGGGGTTCATGGCATCTTGTATTCTGGTGCTTCCCAATGCCAAACTGCATATGAGGAAGCTACAATGGTATCTCAAAAACGTATGGACACAGCACTGCCAGGATCTGGACACTGTCATTCAAATACCTTGCATTCAAAAGGAATTTTTGTGGTGGGCTCAGGAATGTCACCTAAACAAGGGACTCTCTGTGACCCGGCCAGAGGCGAGTCAGATTCTAACGACAGATGCCTCAGACAAAGCTTGGGGAGCTCATCTAAATGGAAAGTGGATACAAGACAAGTGGCCTGCCAGACTACAACATCTACATATCAACTTGAAGGAGATGTTAGCAGTCCAGTTTGCATCAATAGCTTTCAAGGATTTACTTCTTCCAGGGCAGGTGTTGATTCTAACAGACAACACAACTGTCATGTGGTACATCAACAAGCAAGGGGGAACACATTCTTATCCTCTATGCAGGCAAGCAATGATTTTGTGGGAGACTGCTCTCAGTTTACAGCTAATTCTTCAGGCAAGGTTTCTGCCGGGAGCACAGAACTCCTTAGCAGATGTGTTGAGCAGACGAATTATGGATCCCCACGAGTGGAAATTGGATCCTCATGTATTTCAGAAATTGACAGTGTCATGGGGAACTCCAGACATAGATCTGTTCGCTTCTCCACTAAACCACCAGCTGCCAAAGTTTTGCACGAAAAGGTTTCATCCCACAGCTTGGAAAGTGGATGCTCTTTCTTTCAATTGGAGCAATCTTCATGTGTATGCCTTTCCACCTCTGCCTCTCCTCCCAAAGGTACTTCTAAAGGTCAGCAGCAAAATGAAAACAAGCAAACCAAGAACACCCAACTGGCAACCGTTGAAGAAGGTAGATGAAGAGCAGGGTATATGTGATAAAAAGTCCACGAGTAAGCCGTAAAAAGTTAACACTCTTTAATTCCACTTTGTACCGTTAAACACCAAACACAAACAGTGTTTTTCGTCCCAGTCACTACCGGAACTTCATCAGACAAATACTTCCTGTCATAATAATCATTATATACAAAATAGTGCGCCAACGTCATTAATTAAATTATTAAAATCAATTTTAAAACATAGTTAGGTTCCGTTTTTCTAACAAAGACTCCAAAAGTTCTGGAAATCGCAAAAACCAGTAAACCTTACATATATTAAGACCTAGTGTCGTTGTAAATCAACAGTTGTAAGCATGTATATCATAGCTACCTTTTAGACACTTTAGTCTCAGTTAAAATTTTAGTATTTAAAAACAAGTTCCATACATAATAATACCCCGTTTGAAACATTGTAGGTAAAAACTCACTTAAAAGATAATTTCCTGTCTAAAAGTTTCTAGATAAGTACCAAACTTCATGTGGCATGAAAAAATATATACACAAACAACCTGACTTCTCCGTGCTCCTGGGATTGATCAATTACTACGCTGTTATTACAACCACTGCGTAGTAACTATCTAAGTGGATAATCTCATTCCCATAATAAAGTCCAGGAAACAAATGATATATATGTCACCCCATCTGGGAAAGGCAGCCCTATAAGCGTACCAGCCCATTACTTCCCGTGACATGCAAGCGACTAGCCAAACTTGCTTGTCGCCTCACTGATTACAGTGCAACCCAACTTTTTGAATCACAGGAGCCCCGTAGCCCAAGTGTTGTACCTAGATGGCACTAGGTTACTGTGGCTCAAAGTATGGAAACTAGCTATCAAAAAGCATGTCAATGAATGTTTTGGTTTGTGTTTGAAAGACATACCATTGCATGGAAAAGTGTTTTTATATGAATGATTCCCATGCATTAAGTATTTTTGACGATACACTAAAGTTTGTAACATTAATTAATTATTGTTTATCCTGCCCTACAATTTTAAACTTTTTTCTCGTAAAGCATTTGACTATCTACTACAGTTTGCATGGCAAATAAGTGTAAAATAATTTTCCACAATCCTTGTCTGCCATAAACAAATCCTATAGATGTTATCCAAGTGTACCTCAGTTATATATACATAGCTCATCAAAGCCTGGAAATAATCAAGTCCCCTAAGTTTCTACTGGTTACTATATGTATGTGTATTGTCTACTATATATTTATGTAACTATCTACCTTAGCTTTACATGTTTTTTAAAAGTGCACAAAAATTTATAATAGTCGGTTCATAATTATCTTTCACTATCATGTTTATTTAAACATCGACTCGTGTAAAATCTAATGGTATAATGTGGTTTGTAATGAACTCATCAATTGACGTATAGATGTCATTGCTTACAGAATACAGTTCTTGTGAGTCTTGTCCAGATAAGCTAGCATGTATAAAATCTAAGTTTAGGGGTCGACAAGACCCCCAATTTACTACTGTTTGTTGCCAATGTAAGTACACTATTATAATACGTAAATAACCCTCAAACTGGGACAAAATGTCATAAAATACACCTAATACAGCAAAAAACTCTAAAGGTCAGACAGGACAAGCCAAAGATGATTTTAATAGCTCCAGATTGGCCTCGACAGCACTGGTACCCATTACTGAGAAGTCTGGTACGGGAGCCTCCATGGCCTTTGCCTTCGATTCCACACCTGTTGTCCCAGGAGGACAGTCATTTGCTCAATGTCAAGCTTCACTCTCTTCACCTAACAGCCTGGCATATTCTGTTTTAAACCATAGAGGGTCTCAACTTCCACAACAAGTTTTGAATGTTATTTTGGAAGCTAGAAGGCCTAGTACAAGGAAAGTGTACGCAGATAAATGGAAGAGATTTTTATTTTGGAGTGCAGCAAAGGATTTTGATGTTTCTGAGCCTAATTTAAGTGTGGCTCTTCAATATCTTACTGAGTTACTGGACAAAGGTTTGTCCTTCTCTTCTATTAAGGTTCATGCTGCAGCAATTTCGGCTCACTATGATTGTGACCCACCATTATTTTCTCATCCTTTGTTCAAACAATTTCTTAGAGGGGCAGAGAATATAAGACCCCATAGAGCTCCTACTCCTGCTTGGGATCTCAATTTTGTGTTGGAGAAACTCACTCTACAACCTTTTGAGCCTGCAGCTACTACCGAGTTGAAATATTTATCATGGAAGACTGCTTTTTTGTTGGCCATTACCTCTGCAAGAAGGGTTTCTGAATTGCAGGCCCTTATGGCGGTTGAGCCTTTCTTAATTTTCCATAAGGATAGGGTATCTTTGCACTAATCCTTCCTTTATGCCAAAAGTGGTTTCTAGTGTGGCTTTAAACCAAACTATTCATTTGCCTACTTTTTATGCAAATCCCCAAAATAAAGGGGAAAAGATTTTGCACACTTTAGATGTACACAGGCAGTTGCGATATTATTTGAGCAGAACTAAAGGGTTCAGGCAGTCTCAGCAGTTATTTGTTTCTTTTGCTTTGAGTTCTCAGGGCAAGCCTGTGTCAAAACAAACTATTTCTAAGTGGATTGGGTTTTGCATTGCTTTCTGTTATTCCCATCATGGCAAGGAGATTCCGGCTGGGATTAGGCCTCATTCCACTAGGGCTACTGCCACTTCGACAGCTTTTTTAAGGGGGGTGGCAACTAAAGATATTTTGGAGGCAGCTACTTGGAGTTCAGTGCATACTTTCTCTAAGCATTACCACCTTCCACTTTACTCTAAATCTAGGGCTGGTTTTGCCACTGCTATTTTACAGGGCATTTTGGCAGCTCCTGCTTCTTTATAGTTTTGCCATCCTCCCTTACCTCTGCTTTGGGATTCTACCCAAGTGTAAGGACTGCAGCAATGTGAGATGAAGAACATAGTACAGTTTTGTACCTACCATAAATGTAGATGTTCAAGATCCACATTGCTGCAGTCCAATCCTCCCTCCTTCCCCTCTGTAGTTAGAGGCGGTTGTGTGGGCTGGGTTGTAAATATTGTGTATATTGTATATATTGTACATATTATTAGTGCAAGGGTGGTTGGTTGGTTGTTTGCTGTCTTTTGGTTTTGACCTTTCTTTTTAGGGTCTTCTGACATCTGGGGCAAGAAAAGACTGAGGATATGACGTCGGTCATGCGCATTTGTACCCTGACGTCCTGATGTCAGTCTAATGCGCCTTGACCGACGTCAGCCTTATACTTTGATATTCGGGCCGACCGAGGACAGCGGACTACCCAAGTGTAAGGACTGCAGCAATGTGGATCTTCGAACATCTACATTTATGGTAGGTACAAAACTGTACTTTTTTTCTTGTTAATTAAACCTAGTAGAGTGTCTTTTACTTCTACCAGTCATGTCGGAGAAAGCCAAAAAGCCAAATCCGGCTTTAAAAGATGTCAGTGTGGGCAGAAAATGTCTATCACTGACAACCAAGCATCCTGCGTTTACTGTCTTGGCCCTCTCCACCTGCAAGAGGATTGCTCTATATGTCATTCCTTTAGTGGGAGGGTCATGACAGATAGACGCAGGAAGCTTATAGATAGAGGGTTGCTTAAGCCTGCCTTTCAGGAGGCTTTAGACAAATCGGATCAGGCTTCTAAGTCCTCGAAGGGGTCGAAGATGTCGGAGCCCGTGTCATTGGCTCCGAGTTAATCTTTGAAGGTTCGTTCGCCGGTTCCACAGACGTCGGGGCCGAGCGTCGAACGTTTATCTTTCACTGAGCCCCAGATCTTGGAACCAGTGTCGGAGCTGCTGCTGCCGTCCATTCTTCGGTCGGTGCCATCGTCGGCTCCTTCGACCCGTTCTTCCAGACCGTTATCTGAGACGGATGTGGATCGTGTAGTGCAGAAACTCATGGAAAATATGGCCCTTTCCAAGTTGATTGCAGTTTCCTCCCAATTGGTGTCGAAACTAGAAGGCCTCCCCATGTCTCCAACAGGTCCTCCTTCGAGACCCATCCAGTTTTCGGAGCCGGAAGAGGATGAGCTGATGATAGTGGATCCCTCGGTGCTGAAACTGTCCATTGCACGATCGACACCATTGACTTCGACTCCCTCGGAACCTGTAGGTGAGTCGCAGAGCCGACGGTCTCTCCTCGGTTCCGGGACCGAGAGTCGTACCCACCTTTCGGTGCCGACTCTCCCTCTCGGGGCCTCGGCGCAGATTGGCTCGGCTCTGTCCTCTGGGTCGGAGCCCACGGCCCCCGTGTTCTTCGGAACCGGGGGAGTCCTCGGCCCGGGATTCAGGGGCTTTTGACCTTATGAGGAAGGTATTGTCTGCACAGACAACCACTTTATCAGAGGCGTCTTCTCCTTCCCCTAAAGGGCCGCTTTCTGTTTCTGCCCCCACGACCCATCCAAAGCGTAGAGCCCCATTGCCTCAGCCACCACCAGAGGGTTCCCCCTGTTCCTTGGAGGCCTCACCGGAAGCCCCCTCTGATGAGGTCCCGAGGAAAAGGTTGTGCAAGAGGCACATAGACTCCCCGCAGGAATCTCTTATCTGACACCAACTTGGATGAGGCAGAGGGGTCCCCAGAATCTCCCTCTGAGGATGTGTCATTTGCGGACATCCTGGAGATCTTAAAACAGAGTGGCGATTGGCAGTCCCTAGCCCCCACTGAGGACGAGTCGGTGCTGCTGAAGGCTTTTGGGGCTCAACCTTCTGCCTCCTGGGTGACTCCGCCCTTTGATGAATTAATGGATTTGATTGCTTGAAGGGCGTGGGAGACACCTGACACAGTGGAACCAGTTCCTCGAAAACCAAACAAATTTATCACCGCCCCCCAGGACAAGGCTTATCTCACCAAGGGAGTTCCGGTCGACGCTATGGTGGTGGCGGCGGCAGCCACGAAAAAGGAGATGTCTGATTCCTCATCTGTTCATCCTCCTAATAAGGATTCTAGGACTATGGACAGATACAGGAAGCGCGTTTTTAGTTCAGCGACTTTTTCCATGCGTTCACTAAACTATTTGACACATTTCACACGTCTGCAGAGGGATCTCATCAAGGAGCTGACAGATACCCTCCAGGGTAACACAGATGCTGCTGTTTCAGATAAGGTAACAGCACAACTTAACACCCTTACCTCCATAGTAAACTCATCCATGAGGCTCATCTCGTATGCGGCCGAAGGATCGAGTAGAGCTGCAGCTTCAGCGATTGCTCTACGAAGACAATCCTGGATGGGGCTGTGCTAATTTGCGGAAGCCTTCAAGTCTTCCTTTGCTAATGTCCCCTTTGATGGTGCCACACTCTTCGGGCCCAAGGTGAAGGAGATTCTGACTCGGTGTGAGCAAGAGGGAAAGACCCTGTCTGCTGTCGGGGTCCGTTTTTCCGCTCCAACTAGACCGTACCCCAAAGGGCAACGAGGCAGGAAAATGTGGTTCCATAAGACTCAGGGATCTTTCCAAGCCACACAGAGTGATGCCCCCTCCAGAGGCGGGGGGGGGGTAGAAATGGAAGACGCCGCCCTGGCGGCAGAGGGGGGTCCGCATAACCAAGGCGACAGGGATACCGTCCCTGGGAAGCCTTTCCAGCACTCCTGAATGGAGGCCCGGCTGTCCTGCTCTGGAGGCAGTCGGGGGTCGCTTGGCTTTATACCCACAGGCCTGGCTAAATATTACCTCGGATTCCTGGGTAAAAAGCATTATAACCAGAGGATACAAAATCCCCATCATATCAACTCCACCTCAACAAAGAAGGTTTCCAGATGTGCCACCCAGTCTGCGAAGCCCAGCAGCAGTAGAAATTTCAAAGCTGCTCAAAAACAGTCATCCAACCAGTCCCGGAGGACCAAAGAGGATCCGGAACTTACTCAAGGTTCTTTTTAGTTCCAAAAAAGACAGGGGACTGGAGACCGATTTTAGATCTCACAATCTCAACACCTTCGTGAAGAAGGAAAAGTTCCGGATGGTCACGCTTCAATCGATCCTTCCATTTTTACAGAAGGACGATTGGATCTGCTCGATAGATCTCAAGGACGCATACTACCACATCAAAATGGCCAGACCGTCCAGAGATCACCTGCGCTTCCGGCTGGGAGCCAGTCACTTTCAGTTTCGAGCTCTGCCCTTTGGACTCACCTCAGCCCCCAGGGTATTCACAAAATGCATGGCAGTAGTTGCGTCTCACGAGACGACAAGGATTCCAGGTGTTTCCCTGGACGACTGGCTCCTCACCACCACCACCGAGCATCGCCTCATAGAAGTCAGAGACTACACAGTCTACCTTTGTTCCCACCTAGGGATTTCGATAAACTTCGAAAAGTCTGTCTCATCGCCCTCGCAGCATATTTCATTCATCGGAGCAGACCTAGATACACGATTAACACTGGTAAAGCTCCCTCCAATAAGGGCGTCAACCCTCAAACAACAGGTGGTTCTTCTACTACAGAGCAAGAAAGCCCTGGCCAAACTGGTGTTGAAAGTTTTGGGACTAATGGCAGCGTCCCTGATCGCAGTTCCTATGGGAAGATTACACATGAGGATCCTCCAATGGCTGCTTTTCACGCAGTGGTCGTTCCAGCAGTTAACCCTAGCGCACGAGATTCTGATAACAGACTCTTGCAAACGAGACCTCTCATGGTGGGTGTACAGTCAGGATCTCACTATGGGTCGTCCGTTTGTTCTACCCAGTCCGATGGCCACAATAACCATGGACGCCTCTCTGATAGGGTGGGGGGTCTATTTCAGGGAAGAACAGTCCAAGGGGAATGGTCCAACATGGAGTACAGCCTGCACATAAATGTTCTGGAGCTGAGAGCGGTGTTCCTGGTGTTGCAACACTTCCAAGCCCTCTTACCTCTAGGAACAGTGGCAGTTCAGACGGAAAACATGTCTGTGGTCTGGTACATAAACAAGCAAGGGGGGAACCAGGTCTTACCCGTTGTGCAGAGAGGCCATGAATATTTGGCAATGGGCAGAGTCCACGGGTCGCTTTCTGATAGCAACACACATCCCGGGGTCATCCAACGTCATTGCGGACAGGTTGAGCAGAGCCATCCTGTTACCTTACGAGTGGTCCCCTCAATCCACAGATAGCGGAAAAGATCTTCCGCAGATGGGGCCAGCCTTGCTGCGATCTATTTGCTTCCCCGTTGAATGCAAAATGCAGAAGCTACTTTGCCCTTCTACCCCCTCCGTGGGATGTCCCCAGGGACGCACTGATACACGATTGGCCCCCGGGTCTCCTATATGCATTCCCACCTACCCCCTTGATTCCCAGATTTCTACAGAAAGCCAGGAACCTGGAAAGGACAATAATACTCATAGCCCCATTCTGGCCTCTGCAGATATGGTTCCCCTTTCTTCGAGCCCTTCAAACAGAGGAACCTCCGCTTCCCTGCCAACCAGGTCTGATCTACTTTCTCCGGCAGTTCAACACATTCTGGTTGCCTCTCATAAAGCTTCCACTACAAAACTCTACAGGAGTAAATGGAAACGCTTTGTATACTGGGCGTATAGCGAACACTTAGACCCCCTGGTAGCTCCTTTACATAAAGTATTGGAATTTTTATCTATCCTCTTTTACAAAGGAGCCTCTACTTCCACACTAAGAGTTCAGTTGGCGGCCATATCGAACTTCCATATTGGTGAGGATGGTTCTCCCATTATGTCTCACAGACTTTGTAAGGCTTTTATGAAAGGAACCTTCCATCTTCGGCCGCCCGTCAGGAAGCCTTTCTTTCCATGGAGTTTAAATTTGTTACTGTCACAACTCATGTTGCCACCCTTCGAACCTGCTTCGTCCTGCCTCCTAAAGTTCTTATCGTGGAAGACACTTTTTCTCGTAGCTGTTACTTCAGCTCGAAGAGTATCAGAGCTGCAAGCATTATCAGTCAGACCACCTTACTTGATTTTCCACCCAGATAGAGTCTCTTTGCGTACAAATCCATCTTTCCTTCCAAAGGTATGTTCCATCACAAATATTAACCAATCCATAGAACTCCCTACCTTCTTCAAGAGCCATACTAACAAGTTGGAGTATGTGCTGCACAAGTTGGATGTTCACAGGCAGTTAAGATTTTATTTGGATAGGACTAAAAGTTACAGGAAGACAGATCAGCTCTTTGTCGTGTTTGCAGACAATAAAAAGGGCATGGCAATTACAAAACGTACATTATCTAAATGGCTTGCTGATTGTATAGCCTTTGTATACTCTAAGTCGAATCAGTCCTTACCTACCAAACGTAAGGCCCATTCTACCAGATCCGTTTCCACTTCCTTGGCTCATGCAGCTCGTTTGCCTTTGGACACGATTTGTGCAGCAGCCACGTGGTCTAAGCCACATACTTTCATCACTCATTATAGTTGACAAAGCCTCCAAAGACCGGACATCTTTTGGTTCCACTGTGCTTAGGGACGTTCTTCCATGAGTCACTCGGGGTGACGGAGCTATGGAAGCTACCCGTGTGTAAGAACAAACGGCGAGATTGAACACTCTCACATAAAGAAGTTATGTCCTTACCATAACGTTCCATGTGGAGTGTTCATCTCGCCTTTGTTCTTACATTCTCCCCCCCCCCCCACGTGTTTTGGAAGAACGGGTAGGACTAGACTCTGATTGAAATGTCTTAACCCTTTTGTATGGTTCTGTGTCTCATGGGGTATATGCTACTACCCTTAGTTATTTTGCTATGGTGAGAGAGTGTCTCTGGATGTCTGAGAGAGTGTGTAGTTCTTGCACCTGAGGTATTGGTTTATCGGTCTGGTTTGTTTGCAAACTAGATCTGAGTAATGGCTGGGAGGATTGTGGGATATAGTCTGGTCTCGAGCTTCTCTGAGATGCAGAGCTTTGCAATGTGGCCGACTCGGCTCCGAACCCATGTGTAAGAACAAAGGCGAGATGAACACTCCACATGGAATGTTATGGTAAGGACATAACTTCTTTTTACAATAAGAAGTTCCTGCTGTGTAATAAGTACGCTTATGAGCATCCGAGCTTGCTATAATCAAGGTAGTTAGTGGGGTGGAAAGAAAGATAGTGGTTGGATGGGGTGGGTGATATTAGAGTGGGATTTGCAAGGGCATAGCCAGCATGTTTTCAGGTGTGCTTTTAGTAAAGTTTTGAAGTGGGTACATGATGGTGTGGAAGGTAATTGTGGATGGGAAGGGAGTTCCATAATTTGGCTATGGCGCAATAGAATAGTGCTTCACCAGCAGAGTTATTGGCTCTAGTGATTTGCAAGTGATTTTTGTTGCTGGATCTTAGTGGTCTGGTGGTGCGATAGGGTTGGAGTAGATTCTGGAGGGATGGGACATTTAGTGGATGGTTTACTAGTATGTGGGTGAGTGAGAGTTGATACCATTGAAAGAGAATTGAATAAGAAGTCAGATTCATGTCCTCGTCCAACAGACTTTACCAGCACGCCTTGTACTACAGCTGTTGGGATCTATGGCAGCAACCATTACCTTAGTTCCACTGGCGAGGTTGTACATGAGACTAGTACAGTGGCTCCTTCCATCACAGTGGTCAATCTCAACCCATCCACTCGACCACGTGATACGCCTTACAAATCTTTGCAAGAAAGAAATGCTTTGGTGGATGAAGCCAGAATCAAATCTTTCGTGTCGACCGTTCTGCCTTCCCCAGCCCATTGCCACGGTGACCACAGACGCTTCCCTGCTGGGGGGGGTGGCATTTCCAAGGAAAGACCGTCCAAGGCACCTGGTCCCCCCATGGAGGCCAATTTGCACATAAATGTCCTGGAATTGAGGGCAGTTCTCTTGGGGTTGCAAGCGTTCCACATATCCCTTCCTTCTGGGACCATTGCAATACAATCAGACACCATGTCAGTTGGCTGATATATCAACAAACAAGGCAGAACCAGCTCTTACCCCCCCGTGTCAGGATGCCATGAGAATTTGGCACTGGGTGATGGCTTCCAAATGCTTTCTTATAGCACTGCACATTCCCAGGAGTTCCAACCTTATTGCAGACAGCCTGAGCAGAAACATCCTGATGCCTCATGAGTGGTCCCTCAGTCCTATAATATCAGACCTTCCACCACTGGGGCAGGCCTTGCTGCGACCTGTTTGCTTCCCCTCTAAACAACAAATGCAGAAGCCACTTTGCCCTGATCCCCCCTCATGTGGAGTCACCGAGGGATGCTCTGATGCAAGATTGGCCCCCCAGGTCTGCTGTATGCCTTTCACCTCATCCCAAAATTCCTCCAGAAAGCACAAAGGTTGAGAAACAAAGTGATCCTCAATACCCCTTATTGGCCCCGTCAAGTCTGGTTCCCTTTCTTATGGCCTCATCTTATTCCCAGCCTATGGATCCTGGATCAATCCCAGAGTCTGCTGTCTCACCCTCAGGGACTGATTCACCCCAATCTCCACAGCCTCAAGCTCACAGCTTGGTTTCTCCACTTCCGGTGATTGCCAGGCTACCTGATATTTCATCTTATGTCTGTAAGATTCTTCTGGCTTCACACAAACCTTCCATCAGGAAAATTTGTTCTAGTAAGTGGACTAGGTTCTGTACATGGGCCAAAGATCATGACATAGACCCTTCTCCATGCCTATTCAGAAGATCCTACAATATCTGACTACCCTATTACATGCATAAGCTTCAGCTTCGACAATTATTGTGCACTTAGCGGCTATCGCAAATTTTCACAATGGATTTGATAATTCTTCTATTATGTCACACCGACTGTGCAAAACCTTCTTGAAAGGAGCATTACATATTAAACCTCCTGTCAAGCTCCTCATAGAGCCTTGGGACTTAACATCGATGCTTCAGTTCATTAACAAGCTCTCATTTCGAACCGTCAAATTCATGTGATAGGAAATGTTTTTCTTTGAAGACTCTACTTCTAGTTGCCCTTACCTCAGCAAGAAGAGTATCTGAGTTACAGGCCTTGAGTGTCAAGAGACCTTACTTGATTTTTCATAGGGAAAGAGTGTCCCTAGGTGCTGACCCTTCATTCTTGCCCAAGGTCATTTCTGGGTTTTCAGTTAACCAATCTATTAACCTGCTGGTCTTCTTCCCTTACCATTCAAATAGAGGGGAATATCTTTTGCATACCCTCAATGTTCAGAGGCAACTTCGTTTCTACTTGGACAGAACTAAATCTTTCAGAAAAACGGATCAATTGTTTGTGACCTTTGCAGGACCCAGATTGGGTAGGCCTGTCTCCAAAATAATCTCATCTTCTTGGCTTAGAAACGCCATTAAATTTATCTGCTATCAGAACAAAGTGTCTTTGCCTTCCAGAATAAAGGCTTATTCGACTAGATCTATGGCTACTTCAGTAGCTTTTCACTCCAGAGCCTCTATGAATGATATCTGTGCAGCATCCACTTGGGCAAGACCTCATACCTTTATCACTCATTAAAAATTGGATTTGGCCTCCAGGGGGCGAGTATCTTTTGGTTCTATAATGCTTAGGAATGTCCTTCCGTAGGGCCAGCCAGGACTCAAGTAGCTGGGGAATGAATAAAGATTTACAACATCAGATAAAGAAGTTATGTCTTACCATAACATTCTATCTGTGTTGTAGGTCTTTATTTATTCTTTACTTCATAGGTTAGTACTAGATTAACTGCCCTTGCGAGCCATTTTAAGCCTAACCAATTATCCCCTGTGAGATTCAAACCCTGTACCTTGTGTTTGTAAGGCAAACATCTTAACCATTAGGCCACCCTCCCAACTTCCTGCCCTTCTTCCACCTGCCTGGTCTGGTGAACTTTAGGATTTCCTTAGTTAAGGTATTTGCTCAGATAGAGCCTCCTACTGTCTCTTTTATTACTTCTATACTATAGGGGCAAGCAAACTCGATCTAAAGAGACTGTGAGAGGGGCATTGTGGGTAGGTCTTAGCTGACAGTGTTTGGCTGGCGAGAGCTTGGTAGTGTCCGTGTCTGTTCTGAGGACAGAACCTAAGTCCTAATAGTAATGAATGAATAAAGATCTACAACACAGATGGAACGTTATGGTAAGACATAGCTTCTTTTTATATCATTTTTCACAAGGAGAGAGCATTGCTAAGAACCAATCAATCTTTTTTCCCCAAAGTGGTATCAGAATCTAATGTAAACCAGTCTGTAGACTCGCCCATTGTCTTTCCAAAATTTTCAAATAAAGGTGAATCCTGTTTGCATCTGCTGGACGTCCACAGACAGTTACATTTCTACCTGGACAGAACAAAACTATCTAGAAAATCAGACCAATTATATCTTTTCAGGACCCATGTTCGGTAAACCGATCTCCAAGGTTACCTTATCAAGATGGCTTAGGGATTGTGTTACCTTTGTCTACAGTCAGAATAAACTCATTACCTGCTCTGGTCAGAGCGCATTCCACTAGAGCTGTATCTACTTCAGCTGTCTTTCATTCCAAGGCCTCCATGGAAGAAATGTGTGCAGCTGCAACATGTGCAACTTCTCATATCTTTATTACTCATTACAAATTAGATGTGGTCTCCAGGGGAAGAGCATCCTTTGACTGTATGGTACTTAAGAATATCCTTCCTTAGGGTCACCCAAGGATCTAAAGTAGCTGGGGACTCTGTCCTGTTTGTCAAGAATGAATGAAGATTGACAACATCAGTCAAAGAAGTTATGTCCTTAGCATAGTGTTCCATCTGTGTTGTCGATCCTCATTCATTCTTGACACCCCACTCTCTTGCCCCCCCCCCCAAAGGTCTTCTGGAGGATCGGATCTTTGTCCTGGCAGGTTTGTAGGGTTCTACCTTAGACAAGGGCTTCTGTCTTTTTGCTATACTTAGACTGCAAACTTGATCTGAGGTAATAGAGAGAGGAGCATTGTGGGTAGAGCCTTAGCTCAAGAGTTTTTTGCTGGCCCGAGCTGTATAGCAGCTGAACCAGTTCCGAGGGATCAGAACAGAGTCCCGTTCCTCAAGAATGAATGAAGATCGACAACACAGATGGAACATTATGATAAGGATATAACTTTTTTTTATCTAACAGTGGATTAACCTGGATGCACCAAAAAGCCTCTGAAAACATTGGTACCATGACTATTCAGTGAAGCACTGAAATGAGCTTTTCTAGCATAATGGTAGCTGGTCCCTTTCAGTACGTTGTGGAATATGGGTTATTTTGGTGTTTTTACGTCTGGGGAGTTTGTGTTTTGATTTTTTTTTTTTTTGGTAACCTTTTCCGTTGATATTTTAACTGCATATAAATACATGGGTCTACTTTGACCCATTGAAATTACAGTTCACTGAACTGCAATTTTGCGACTCAGTTTTCGCAAAAGTGCATTTATTCGAAAGTGTACTTTTGCAAAAATCAGTTCATTGAAGAAAGGTCGCCGGTTCTGCGATCCTGTGGTAGTGCAGGTACGGTGTTTTTTCGTGGTGTCTGGGAGGGGAGCTTGTTGTAGATCTCGGTACAGTGAGGATAAGAGAATATTCCCTTTTCTCCACTGTAGTGTGATCTCAGAGTTGGAATATATAAGTAGCGGGGTGTGGGGGGGTGCAGGGGGGCTTGCACCCCCCCCCAGACATGTATTTTGTTTATTTGTTTTTACTTTGTTTTGGTGAGGTGGGTTTTGCGAAAGTGAATTTTCGAATAAATGCACTTTTGTGAAAACGGAGTTGCAAAATTGCAGTTAGGTGAACAGTAATTTTGATGGGTCAAAGTAGACCCATATATATTCATATCTATATGTAGATGAGCTAGACACCCTGTGTAATAGATATCCTTCTGTCACAGGTGTCAAGTTTTAATTTATGAAACTTAAAACTGTGAAAACAGGGGACTGTGAGTTGCTGCTTTCTGTGAATAGTAGAAAACCTGGAAGCCTTATATTTTGAAAGAGTGTACTTCTCAGCAGTAGAGTGAGTGAAATCACCATTTCACTGATTCACATTTGTGGAATTCGTACATGATGAGTTGCTATATCCCATACACATGCATGCGTGAAGTTTAACGCACTTTTGTAATGTGTAGTGATGAGCACTGTAGTTGGAAAGTATTTTCTGTTTTGGATCATGCAAAGTTATTGCTGCTTTCTGTTACTTCTGTCCATTTGATATTAGCTTAAGTCTTCAAAATAAAATTATTAGGTGAATAGTTCTCATAAGATTAATCATTTAAAGTTTGAAGCGTGTCAAATGATGTATGCGTCTAAGAATCTGTCTCGTGTGTCTGTTGATAAAAGGTGAATTAAGTCTTCATCCTCTTAATTTTAGGAAAGATCGTAAGATGGCACTCATCCAGCTAGGCTGTGTGGAAGAAGCAATCCAAGCCCTGATTGAGCTTCACAATCATGACCTTGGAGAAAACCACCACCTCAGAGTCTCTTTCTCCAAATCTACAATCTAACTTCATGTCAACTTTTAAGGCTGGACCACAATTTCACAAAAATCTTTAGAAAGTAAAACAGCTTTGATTAATTCTGCCTTTTAGAAATATGCAGATTCCAATGCACAACATGAACATTGGGATTATATTTTATTGGGGGTGGGATAATTTTTGACCATATTCCAGTCTCTTTTTTTTTGACATTCCCTTACTAAGAGCACACCTTTAGTGATTTACTGTAGTTTTCATTGTGTGAAGACTGAGCGAAACTACCATAACTAAAGTTTATTTTGAAGTGATTGCATCCTTTAAATTTTCTGTTTGTAAATCATCCTTACACAACATTGTTCTAAGTAATGAACACTGACGAGCAGTAGTGATGAAGGTTCTGTAATTATCACCATCATGGAACACTTGAAGCAGACTACTAGAAGAGTATTCGGAAACAACACAATTAACTTTTTTTGCAGGGGGTGGGTTGCTTTGTAGCAACAAAATCTGTGTTGCAATAAAAACTTTTTGGTGTAAAGCTCTTAGTGTTTACTACACTGATGCTTCGAGGCAGGTCATTATGTGGCACTATAACTTTAACTTTGTCACAGCTATATCCAAAGCTATTAAACTGTCACAATGGTCTTTAACTATGTTGTGTAGCTGTAGTTTAAGCTAACACTCTTCTGCACCTACAATAACACATCTGTTTTAAACATTTTACTGAAGACAAAATTGAACGTCATCATTCTTGTTAAAACCATTCAAGTGAAATGGAGTATAGCAGAACAGCAGTTAAATTTTCATCGTAAGTTATAAAGTGGCTGTAAAATTCAGAATTATGGGTGCTTTTAGATATTTGTTGAGGCTTTAGCATTTTAATACAAATTTCTCATTATGAAGCATGTTGTGTAAGTGGTGATTTAAAGTAGATTGAAAGGAATGCAGTCCCATTTCAATTTGTATGTTTCATCTGTTGAAGGAATTCTTTTCTAATATGTGTTTGTAGTCTTAAAAAAATATTCAGGTCTATATCTTAAAGGTTTGATGGAATTTTTAAAAAGTTGCTTATTTTTGGTAATGTATACTTTTTTAAAAGAGCAAATCTTAAACCTCAAGGGGTCAGTGTACCACTATAATCTGTTTTCATGAAAGTCATATTTACTATGTATTTACTTAATTTCTTATGTGCCTTATTATATACTTATAATCAAATGATAGACTAGAGGTTTTATGTAAGATGTTTCATGTCCTTTATTGTGGGGTTGGTGAAACTTTTTTTCCTGTTGTATACGGTTTTAAATGTTTTCATGTGTATTTCTTTTAATTAGTTTCAATGGAGAATTGAAGCTGCATTTTTGGGGCCCTGAGAAGATGGTCAGCAATGCTGGTGTCCATACAGGCCTCTTCCAACAGTGGCAGAGACTGTTTTAGGAATTTATACTTCTGATGTGCAGTGTAGTGTCTTCGTTGCTGCATTTCAGTTGTGGTGAGAATTAAATTTTGGCTAGCTGGCTTAAGTCACCTATTTTGAGAGAGCATGTCTGGTTGCAGTGCTGTACCCTATCATTCCATAATATTCTGTATTTATACTTTTAAGTATTCTGATCTTAGTTGGGTAGGAGAGTAAGGTATGTATAGAAGGTTTAATTTGTTTACTGCCCCCATCTGTGAACAAGGATACTTTGGTTTGACACTGGTAATTCATTGTTTGCTGGTATATCAAAGCCAGACCATTGATATGACCACTGTCAGGTTGTCCGAGAGATAGAAAAAATAGCTCCTAAAGTTAGGCCAGATTTGCTTCTTCTGATCTACTTTTCCAATTTTAGCAGTTAACAGCATGACTTGGTCATTGTCATTGCTAATACTTGCCCTTTCAGTAATTTTTTTCTCCTGGGCAAAAATGTTTATTATTTTGAGATCCTGCAGTGGTGCTACTCCATCAGCATTTCCTAGATGTATTGTATTCTGATAAGTAATGTTTTATTTCATATCAGAACTGTGTACAGTAGACATCTGTATCTTGCGTGGAGCTTGGAGGAAATAGATTACTGCCCCTGCCTTACTGATCCTTTTGCATTTGCGGGAATTGCAATGATCTGAACTTCTTTAGAGTTGGCTTATCTTCCCCATGTCCTTTTTACTGTAACTTTGCACAAAGCTGATTAAGTACAGAGAATCTGAATTTGACTGCATCTGGTTAGTCTTATATTGTATTGGTTACCAAACATCTGCAGATATAGAATATGTGCATTTTTTCCTTTATAATTCCTGAATTAGTCATACTTGCAGGCTTGTGATATTTAAATTAAAGCAGGTAGTTTTTGGCTCTCAGTATGCATTGAAACATGATCTCTTCACTTTTTTGCTGCAGTGATGCATTCAGAATTCTGTAGGTGCTGATGATTTTGAGGAAAGGGATGTTGAAAATGCTGATAAGTATATACATATCTGAGGAAGAGCAAAACTGTAGGATTATGCAGTTTAACAATGTTAAGGATTAGGGTATGTGTTTTTTTAGATTATTCTTGAGTATGTTAAACACTTCAAGAAGAGTGAAAAATGAAATCTTAGTCTTCATTGTAGTATGTGAACACCAGAGTCATTAAAAGTGACTTTTTCTCACTGATGGGATGTATAGCTCTCATGATTATTTGACATTGGGCCCTGTTTTGTTGAGGCCTACAGTCTGTTGCCCCAAGAATCAGTCATTGCTGAAATTTCCCATTTGTGTGTTTTGGGTTTGTAAGACATTAAGCAGCATCTTTCCTGTATAAATCTTATAATATTTTTGGGACTTTTCTGTAGTGTGAATTATTCCTAATGATTTTTTAAGAGATTGTGTATTTTAAGACTGTCACATTTTGGAAAATTCTTGGCTCTGCTTACAGTGCACTCACTTGTAAAAGTCTCTTTCGCAAAATGGTATGTCATTAAGGGCCATTGACTGCACTTGGAGCCAGTTTCTGTTTGCCTTTATCTTTGTCTAATGTCAATAGGAATAAACTGCCAGACTGAGAATGTTCTTACTGTTGCGCAGACTGAAACAGATATTTCAGGTCGCACAGGTTTTAGCAAATTTCAGCTCAAGCTTTTTTTTTTTTTTCCTGACTCTACTGTATACAAGACTGTTTCTCAATCTTGTCTGAGAGAATTCTTAAAAGCATCTTTAAAAAAATATTTCAAAAAAGTTATTTATGAATAAAGTTATTTACAGGGTTTCCAAGTGAAAACCAAAACCGGACCAAAGTTTATGTGCCTTCAGTAGTCTTAATTGTAAGTTATTTTCTGTTTGCCTTGATCTGGCGTGCAGCTGCTGACTTTCAATTTACTTCCGTTTGACCCCAGCCCATTGAAGATGCTTACATGCTCATATTTTAATTATTATTAGCTTAACTTCAGTTGTCCCTTTACCTTCACCTGTCTAATATTCAGTACTGTAGTGCTCAGAGTCAAATAACAAGTTAGCCCTAACATCTGCTCATACATTTAATTAATTTTCGTGATTAACAAGGGTTATTTAAAATGTTTTGAAGAAGTGTGCTTTTTGTGCTTCTAATTTAAAGAGGTTGACTATTATCACTTCTGATGTATTGATATGACAGTGAGCTGATAAATGTTGACATTTGGAGATTGCATTTAGAATTTGTGTTGAATTTCCTCTTTATTCTTTGGATTAAACAGTCATGGCTGTAGTAAGTCATCTCTGAAGGTTAGTAACTAGGTTGGGAAATGGGGAGTAAGGTTTACTAGGTGCTTGCTGTCCATAATCCAGGAAAATTACTGGCTTTACCCCTGTTAGCAGTTACAGCCAACTCTAACTTATCATCCATTTTACTTTGTTCAAGCTGTCCTTGCCACTTAGTACTTGTAGCCATTACTGGTTTTCTAAAACATGACAACTGCTGCTTCAGTAAACTCTTATTTCATTAGATATGTAAAGACCTTTCAATATTGCATTCATTATAAGCTTGTGGCAGCAATGCATAATATAAAATTTCATTTCCACAAAGTCTTTGTTTATGGGCTTTACATGTAATTTGATTTTTTTTTTTCAGGAAGGAGCACACTTTGATGTACAGTCCCGTTGATTTATTTTGGGACTTTATTTTAATGTGAATTAGTTACCAGGTGAAACAAAAGTTTAATCAGCCTTTTTACAGTGCTGTATAATGGCTGTGGGACATTTTATATTGCTTTACTTGGTCTTGTCTTGAAGTTCCCTGTTTTTCAGTTGTAAGAATATTCATTTTAGTTCATACAAATGCTGTAAATATTTATAACAACATTTTTTACCTGGCAAAAGGTTATTGGGAACAGAGAAAAGTATAACTGTTTTTTTAATAAAACATCAATTGTCTTGTATATTTTGATAAGCAACAGTACCAGCTTTCATTTGTAAAGCAGTTTGTGACATAGCAAGAGAAAAAGGATTCCATTTCTGTTGAGATAAAATGTTATAAGAAGAAAAATATTAAAGAAGCATATTTTCTAAATGTGTAGTGCATGGTTAATTCCAAGTTTCTGTATTCCACTTTATTTGTGTATACTGATTATTACTCAAGCATCTATACTTAAACCTTTCCTAACAGCTTTTAGTGTAGCATGCCTTTAATAAATATTGTTACATCTGTACTTCCTCCAAATTTTCTGCGTCTGTCTTTTGCCTTGGATTTTCCTTGTCTTTTTACGTGTGATTCTAAACTTATTTATTTATTTATTTTTGCTTTTGCTTGTTAATCATTTCATCTAAAGTAGCTCTGTGGTGTTTTGGTAACTTTGTGTTTTTTATTTTTCTGTTTTTAAACTAATATTCTCATTTGCTTGTGAAAGGACTGTAAAATTTGCATTTTGTTTGCTTACATTTAGCTTTATCTCATGTGAGAGAGCCTTTAATCTGATGTCAGTTTTCATTCTTTTCATTCTGTCCTCAAACCTGTGGGTTCTGATCCGATCCTCAGATCCGACTCAGCCGTTGCAGTAGCTTGTGGCAACCAGAGAGCTCTTGAGCTCTTCCCTTACCCACAGCGCAGCCTTCTAAGTTACCTCGGATCTCATTTGCTGCTTTATGAAGACGTGGGTCTCCAAATTGCTCTCAGGCAGCTAAGTGATTTTTCAGTATTTTTCCTGATATTGGCTTCTAAACTTTCCCTAAATAGTTTCATTTAATCTCTCTTCTATCCCCTTAGCTTAGCAATCATTTAAATACCTTTCTCCCTTCTTTCTTCTTTGTATGAAAGTACCTTACTATACTATTAGTAGTGTCTTCTTTTCTTTCTACACTACTTTTTTGTAACTTTACCATTGTTGGTATTTTTTCTTTAGTTTCTATTTTTCTTCTTTTATAATACAATAAAAAATAATAGTAGAGTAATTATTTTTCTCTTCTTGTATTGTGTTGTATTTTTTGGCTGTTATACTATGGGTAAAGATAAGCCAGTTGGCTTTAAAAAGTGTGAAAAATGTGGTCACAAAATTGCTGTCAGTGACTCACATACATTGTGTTTGTATTACCTCGGTGCCCTCCACCTCCAGGAGGAATCTGCTGCGTGTCATGCATTCAACCACAGAGCCTTGGATGAACACACAAATAAGCTTATATTGAAAGGTCTTTTGCCTTTCTCCTTTGGTGAGGCAGTTTCTGGAGCTACACCAAAAAGAAAAAGAGAAAAGAAAAGTTTAAACAATCTAGCCCTGTTTTTTCCTTGCCCACTAGAGTCTCGGACAAAGGAAGAAAAAGACCTGTTTCAGAGCTGACTTTACCATTGGATCCTACTGCAAAAAGGATTATGACATTGGATCCGGAGGCAAAAAAGTTAGAAACTATAGATCTATTTCAGATTATTTATTTATTTGTTTACATTTGTTGACCGGGAGTGTCTGACTGGAAGTAGGTCCATTTTCAGCGGAGGCCCGGGGAGAAAAGCTCCACAGTTAAAATAAACAGACAGTAGTTACATTGGATTACAAAGCAATTAATAATTTGATTAACATAGCAATTAATTACAAACATATTTACAGATGAAGAACATAGTACATCAGTAGACAACTAGAATTTTATCTGCGAAGTACATAACAGACATTAACAAATGTTACAATAAGAAGTTCCTGCTGTATAATATGTACTAGACTTATGAGCATCTGAGCTTGCTATAATCACGGTGGTTAGTGGAGAGGAAAGAAAGGTAGTGGTTGGATGGGGTGGGTGATATTAGAGTGGGAGTTGCAAGGGCATAGATCAGATCTGTCCCAACCAAATAAGAAGGACTCTTCAGATCAGATATACTTTCCTAGGACTTGGTATTCACCCCCTCTTTGATCCACTCCCTACCAGGGTCCCATCTCCCTTCTGAAGAGACCTAAATATCTATCTGTCATGTCTACCTGCTCTTGTAGGAGTCTCACAGAAGAAGACTTGGAGAGAGAGGTGAAGAAGATTCTCTGGGTGCAGGGTATGTCAGGGGCTCCTTCGGCTTCTACCCTTTCCGGTCAGGAGTTCCATGCATCAGCTACCTCTCCACTTCTTCCTCTTCTGACTTCCTTTAAAGCATCAAAGCCATCGGATCAGAACCGCCTGGCATCTTTGTCGGATCAGAGGGTCTCCCTTTCCTTAGATCCGAAGTTTGCTCTAAGTTATTTGGCTCATTTGGAGCTGAAGACCACTCAGAGCCATAGCAGCCTTGTCTTCTCCTAGATGACAGATTCAGCCCCGAGAATTTCGGAGCCATCTCTACACCTCGGAGGCTTGGCTTGGACCAGCTCTGCTCCAGCTTTAACCTTGGGGAGATTTTTTTCCGATCAGGAAGGGACTATGACCAAGGTCCTTTCCTTCTCAGGGACAGCCAGCCTTTGAGGCTCTAGAGCGAGCCATGTCTGCATCTGCAGCTCAGACACTGCCTACCCTCTCGGATCTGCAACCTTCACCTTTGACAACTTTGCGCACAGTTTCTAACTTGAATCTCCCTCAGGGACAGTGGGCACCAAAACCACAGACTTCCCATCAGGGTTCCCCATCTCTTCTAATAGTTCTCCTTAATATCCCATGGAGGAGGTCCATAAGAAGAGGATGTGTAAGACGAAACACCTGGATTGCACTGAGGGATCCATCACTGAAGACACTGACTTTGATAAGGGCAAAGGATCCCTATAATCACTTCCTGGGTTTCCTTTGGAGACATCTTAGAAATCCTAAAACAGAGAGGTGGTGGGAAGTCCAGCAATCCTTCGTCAGAAGAGGCTATATATCTGGCAGCTTTTGGTGGCCATCCATCTACCTCCTGGGTGACCCTACCCACCAATAATCCCATTGAGCGTCCCAGATACCATCAAACCTATTCCCTGGAGACCAGACAAAATTATTACGGCCCCAGAGGACAAACCATTCTGGACAAAAGATATACCGGAAGATGCTATGGTTGTGGCAGCAGCCACCAAGAAATAATTTGCTGAAGAAAGTTCTTCTCTTCATTCTTCTAACAAGGAGTCCAGGATGATGGATAGATTTGGAAAGCATGTTTATGCATCAGCAACCTGTACTCTAAGGTCCCTGAATTATCTTTCACATTTTATGAGATTGCGAAGGGATTTGATCAATGAGCTATCAAATGCCCTTTCAGGAACCATACCTGAAGTAGTACAAGCCTTGGTTGCTTTTTAGCTGTCCACCATACAATCTATATCTAACTCTCCCATGACGCTCATTTCACATATAGCCGAAGGAACAAGTAGAGCAGTGGGTTCAGGCATATCCATAAAGAGACATGCCTGGATGCGCCTCTGACTTCATGGGGGTGGGACTCTAATGGAAGATGCTGCCCTCTCGGCAGAGGAGGCCTGCAAAGACAAAGGTTTAGAGATGCTTTCTTTAGTGGGGCCCTTCCAGGCTCCTGAAAGGAAGCCAGATTACCATACTCTGGAGGCAATCCGAGGTTGATTGTCCCTGCACCAGAAAGCATGGCTAAAAGTAGCATCCAGTACACGGGTGTGGAGGATCATTTCCAGAGGATACTTTATACCCTTTTCCCTTTCTCATCCCCAAAACCATCCCCAAAACAAAAAAATCCCCAGTGTTCCACCCAGTCAGAGGGATCAAGCAACCTTTCAAGTTCAAAAGCTGCTAGAAAAGAAAGTCATCCAAGCGGTCCTCCCAGACCAGAGAGTATCCAGAACTTACTCAAGGTTCTTTTTAAGTACCAAAAAAGAATGGACTGGAGACCGATTTTGTATGCAAATTAAACAAATACATTTGCAGCATGTTCTGCATGGTCAGGGTTCAGTCCATTCTTCCATTCTTGGAGAAGGATGACTGGGATGACTTTCAGGATGTGTACTTCCACATAAAGATGAACAGACAATCCAGAAGGTATCTATGCATCTAACTTGGAGCCAGTCAGTATCAATTCAGAGAACTGCCCTTTGATCTCACCACAGCCTCCATAGAGTTCACCAAATGCATGGCAGTGGTAGCAGCTCACCTCACTGCAAGGATTCCAGGTGTTTCTATATTTGGACAACTGGTTCATATACGCCCTGACCAGGCATCTACTACTAAAAGCAAGAGAGTGTGCTATCCAAACATATTCCAATCTGGGAGTAACTATTTTGTGTCTTTCGGCTTTTCCCGGTCAGGGGTCGCCACAGCGGAACTCCGGTCCGCTAATGATTGGTAGTTGATTTTTACGTGCCGAGTTACCAGCCCTGATACACAACCTTCAACAAAGGTACGCCCATTCATGCATGTCTCCACGCAGAAGACGCTGTAGCTGAGAATCAAACCGGACATCATCTTACTGTGAGGCGACGCTACCAATCTGGGAATAACTATAAATTGCAAAAAATCATTACTAGAACCCACTCAGTGTTTCAAATTCATATGGGGAAATCTAAACACTAGCAAAACAATAGCTTCTCTTCCACCTACGAGACTAGAAACTATCAGATCACAAGTCAGGAAGATTATCTGCAATAGAAAAGATGTTCTGTAGTCCTATCTCGCTTTCATTCTTACACGTGGGATCGGAGCCGAACCTCGTCTCTGACTCGGCCATTCTCTAGCTCAAAAACTTCTGGTTGGCTCGTGGCTAGGAGGTATCCCATAATGCACCACTAACGTATCCCAGATCTCGTTTGCCCCTAGTTGAGCTCAGACGTGCTTCTTCTTGGCTGTGGCTAAGTGAAAACTTTTCTATACGTTTTTCTAGTTATTTGCTGACTAATTTTCTGCATTGTTTACTCTGTTTGTACCGTTTGTGCTTTGATTGGCTGTCCTTCTGTTTTCCTTGTTGTATCCTTGCATCACTTCACTTGCTATGCTAATTGTTTAATTGTTCTTGTTTTTTCTCACTCACCTAGGGCTAGGCCTGTTTAAGTTAGAGGACCTAATCCTCGGTTTTGTTGTTTGTGTCTTCTTCCGGGGCTAGGCCCGTTTGGTAGAGGATCTAGTCCTCGGTTTCTTTCTATCGTCATCTCTTAGGGCTAGGCCCGTTTAAGTTAGAGGACCTAGTCCTTTGTCTATCTGTGTTTGCTGTTGCCTGAACTAACTGTTTGGAGGTAGTTCTTGTTCATTATTTCATTTAGTTGCTTATTGCACTAATGTCTAAGGATACTAAGGATCACAAGCCTTTGGCCTTTACAAAATGTACCCAGAAAATGTCTTTAACGGATGGACACAATCTTTGTGTGTACTGCTTGGGTGCTATTCACCTCCAAGAGTCTTGCTTGTTTTGTCATGCTTTAGTCCCCGTGCTTTTCAAGAGAGAAAGAACAAGCATCTTGAAAGGACTGTTAAAGCATTCTTTTGAGGATGAGTTGGCTTCCTCGTCCTCTAGCTCTAAGTCTCCATCCGCCAAGAAAGACAAAGCCAAATGTACAAAAAGGCGGTCTCCCACTCATTCTGTCTTGTCTGAGCCGCCAGACAAAATTGCCAAACTGACTACATCCTCGCCGGCTCCACTGATCTCAGTGCCAGCAGAGGTCTCTATTGTGGATCCATCAGTTTTGGCTCCAGGAGTTTCAGAGCCAATAACTGAGCCTGTGTCTCAGAGCCGGTCAGCTGAACTCTGACTGGTCTCCCCGACTCTTAGGTTACCTATCTTTCAGCGATCTAGATCCCCCATTCTATCTTCCAGGTCCTCTAGAGTTGTGCGCAGACTACTTCAGACTTTGGCGCTGGCAAATTTACATTTGGCTCCATTCCAGTCTGCTGCGGAGCCTAATGTACTCGTACACCCTGTCGATGTCGGAGCCAGAGATGTCGGCTCAGGTTGTGGAAAGGTCGGTTCCAGC
This sequence comes from Protopterus annectens, assembly GCF_019279795.1. Lineage (NCBI taxonomy): Eukaryota > Metazoa > Chordata > Ceratodontiformes > Protopteridae > Protopterus > Protopterus annectens. Next base: position 753,306,013 of record NC_056728.1, on the reverse strand, counting down.
TACCTCAGTTGTTCTCTTGATTCCGATATACACTCCGACCCCTTTGGTGCCTTCCATGGGGTCTAGGGTCCTCAGCCCTCCGGTTGGGCCCGAGAGGGACGCTTGGACCTGAACTTCTTTGGTTCCGAGCCTACCTCTCCGTGCTTCGGCTCATGTGAGTTTGGACCCCACATCTGCCTCGGAGCCTATCTCCTCAGCGCCAAAGACTGCCTCTGCATCTTTGGAGCAGTGGGCATCCTCGGCCTTCGAGGTGATGAGTGTTCTGTCCAGGTCTTCAGTTTCAACCATAGGTACTGACACTCTTCCCCCTAAAGCACCTTCAGTCTAAGCTCCCTCTCTCACCCAATACAGCAGAGACTCGCAGCCTCAGGAAACATCCATAACTGGTCCCCAGTCTTCCAAGGTCTCCCCAGAATATCCTTCTGAGGAGCCACCTCTGAAGAAAACTTGTAAGAGGAAACATGTTGACTCCCCCGTTGAGTCCATTACATCAGACACTGACCTCGAGGAGTCAGAAGGGTCTCCCAAGTCGTCCTCTGATATCTCATTGGCAGATATCCTTGAGAATCCTGAAACAGAGAGGCAGCTGGCCCACCATATCCCCTTCAGGAGGTAGTGTACCTGAAGGCTTTTGGGTCTCAACCCTCCGCCTCTTGGGTGCTTCCACCTTTTGATGAGCTACTAGGTCTAGTGAGTCAAAAGGTGTGGGAATCTCCCTGATTCTGTGGAACCAGTTCCTAGAAGACCTAATAAATTTTTGTCAGCACCTCAGGACAAAGACTTTCTTACCAAGGGCGTGCCAGTAGATGTCATGGTGGTGGCAGCAGCCACCAATAGGGAACTTGCTGAAACTTCCTCCACTGTCCATCCACCGAACAAGGAGTCCCGAACGATGGATAAGTATGGGAAGCAAATCTTTACTTCAGCGGCTTTTATACTTAGATCGCTGAACTACCTGTCTTATTTCACAAGGTTCCAGAGAACTCTCCTAAAAGAACTGGGGGAGACTCTGCAAGGTAACGTATCTGAAGCAGTATATGAGAAGGTTAATGCACAGATGTCTACCTTAAATTCTATTGTAAACTCCTCCATGAGGCTGATATCTTACACAGCTGATGGAGAGAGTAGGGCAGTGGGTTCAGGAGTTTCTCTTAGACACTCCTGGATGCGCTTGTGTAACTTTGCAGAGGCCTTTAAGTGTACATATACCAACGCTCCTTTTGATGGATCCTCATTGTTTGGAACCAAGGTAAAGGACACACTCACCAGGTGCGAACAGGAAGGGAAAACCCTGTCTGCCATGGGAGTCCATTTTTCCATTCCTTCTAGACCCTATCCCAAAGGGCAAAAGAGAGGTAAAATGTGGTTCAAGAAGTCAGAAAGGTGTTTCCAGGACGCACAAGGTGATTCCTTCTCCAGAGGCAGAGGAGGAGGAAATAATGGTAGATGCCACCCTAGTGGCAGGGGAGGCCCGCAGAACCAGGGAGACTGCAATTCCTTTCATGGTCGTCCCCATCAGCACTCCTGAAAGGCCCAACTGCGCATCTCTGGAACCAGTTGGGGGTCATATATCCTTATACCCAGAAGCCTGTCACGATATCACTCAAGACAAGTAGTGGGTATTAAGGATAATTACCAGAGGATAATATATCCCCTTCTTTTTCCCCCTCCTCGAATCAATGAATCCCAGGTGTTCCACCCAATCACAGGGATTCAGCAACTCTAGAAATCCAAAAGTTCCTCGTAAAGAGAGGCATCCCAACCCATACCTGCAGACCAAGTAGGATTAGGGACATACTCCAGATTCTTTTTGGTGCCAAAAAGAACAGGAGACTTGAGACCAAACTTGGATCTCAGCAAATTGAATGAATCTGTACAGAAGTCCAAGTTCCAAATGGTCACCTTACAGTCAATACTCCCGTTGTTAGGGAAAGACATTTGGATGTGCTCCACAGCTCTCCAAGATGCATACTACCATATCAAAATGGACAGAGCATCAAGGAGTCACTTATGCTTCCAGCTGGGAGTCCGTCATTACCAGTTTTGCATTCTGCCCTTTGGTCTCACTGCAGCCCCCAGGGTGTTCAAATGCATGGCAGTGGTAATGGATCACTTGAGACATCGGGGATTCCAAGTGTTTCCATACCTGGATGACTGGCTCCTGACTGCCACCACCAGGCATCTACTGATCTAAAGTAGTTAACTTCATTTATCTGCAACCTGTGGGTATGCAGATTCATATCGTATCCGAGCCGGCAACATTTTTCCTCACATCTTCTACCTTCCCCCAGATCTTGTTTGCTGCTTCATGTGTACGCTTTGTGGTCTCTGTAGCTCCAAGTTGGGTATAGTAAGTGGTACTTTTTCTGATATATTTAGTGCGTTTGTGTAGTCATTTTTTTCATCCCTTTCCTCCCCTTTGTCATTCGTCGGTTTTCTGTTCAAAAAAAAAAAAATAGTTTTAAAAGTTAGAATTTGTGAGGTAGTGTGTAGGCCTAACCCGACCTTAGTGTGTGTGTGTCAGTGGGTTTAGTTTTGGCTGAGTGGTTTTTGGTGATGGCTGAGCAGCCAAAACCAACTTTTAAAAAAATGCACAGTGCGTGGCCACAAACTTTCACTGGCTGATGGCCACACTTTGTGTGTTATTTGCCTGGGTGTTCCACACCTATCTTTGCCTTGTAGTGTGTGTGCAGGGTTCAACCCAAGGGCATTGAAGGAAAGGAAGGCAAAGCTGGTAGCTAAGGGCCTGCTACCAGTTTCTGCCTTGGACTCTACAACCTCTACCTCGGCTTCAGTAGCCGATCAACCCCCCCCCCCCCCCCAGGCTGGGACTCTACCTCCCTCTAAGTCTGCAGAGTGGGAGCCTTTTCCCAGATGGATTCACAAAAAATGGAAATAGCGCACCAGGAAAAAACGCACTTTATTTAGATCTTCAATAAAACCACAGATGGCCTACTAAAGTTGCCAGGACCACCTCTCCTTGGCTCCTCTCCCCGAGGTTTTCCCCCGAGCCGACTGAGCCCTCGGACCAGAGGCCTTTGAGGTCGTCACATAGACCAGCCAGGTTCGAGTATGTCACCTCCTCTCGGTCGACTCTGAGTCTGTCGGAGCTAAACATGGACAGGATGATGTGCAGGTTCATTTGGACCCAAATCCAAATGGGAGTCTTGCCAGGCCCCTCTCCGACCTCTATGCCTTCTTCCATCCAATCTCTCCTTCCCTGATCCAACCTGCAGTTTTGAGGTTTATGGATCCGAGGATCCTTGGAGCTGAGGGTTTGGCGCCGACTGTTCCCCCAACCTTGACACCGGCGATTACCTTGATTTCCTTGGAGCAGACCTGTTCGGATCTGAGCAACTCTCAGGGCTGAGAACAGGGAGTTGGATCCGAGGGAACGGAGGTGTCTTCTGCTCCAACTTTTGTCAGATCCGAGCCGTTCCTTTAGAACCCCGGCTACCTTGGCCTCTGCCCCGATCCTCAGGGTGGAGCCAGGGAGAGTTTCTTCCTTGTTGGCTGCTAAGGAGGTGCGCTCTCTTTCGGCTTTCGATGTGGTGGAGAGGGTTCTCTCCCAGGGATTGAGACCCCAGCTCAAAGCCTCGGGCTCCGCCCAGGCTCCCGTGGGTTTGGTCACGATTCCCATCAGCTTGTCCCAGGGACAGCCCGTGCTAGAGGACCTCCAGGTGGATCCCATCGTGGAAGCCCCGTGACTTATGAGCCCTCTTCAGAGAGTCCCACTGAAGAGGGTCCCCATAAGCACTCCTGTAAGAAGAGGGAAATGGACTCCCCCAAGTCCCTCACAGAAGATATTGACTTGAATGAAGGTGAGGGTTCCCCCAGGTCACCTCCTGAGGATGTCTCCTTTGGAGACATTATGGAAATCCTCCACCAGAGGGGAGGTTGGTCAGCCCCAAAACCCTTTACGGATGAGTCAGTATTCCTGGAGGCCTTTAGCACAGGCCCATCTACATCCTGGGTGTCCCCTCCTGCAGATCCCTTAGTGGATCTCATTACCATGCGGGCATGGAAGGAGCCTGACACCATAGAGCCAATACCCAAACGCTGGGACATGATCCTTTCTCCTCCCACAGACAGGTCTGGCTACAAGGGATCCCCGATGGATGCTATGGTGGTTGCAGCTTCCCCCAAGAGAGAACTGGCACAGGAAAGTTCTTCGGTCCACCCTTCAGACAAGGACTCTAGGGTGGTGGATCAATTTGGGAAGAGAGGCTTTTCTTCAGCGACATTTTCCATACGAGCGCTGAATTTGGCACACGTCATATGACTTTAGTGAGACCTAGTCACGGAATTTGCTGTGTCGCCCCCAGAGTCTTTGTCACCAGAGGACAAGTGGCTGTTCTCTGCTAAAATGTCGACTCTAAAATCTGTTTCAAACACATCTATGTGTCTTCTTTCCCATGCCACAGAAGGAGAGGCTAGGGCGGCTGGGACCAGCGTAGCTATGAGGCGACACACTTGGCTCAGACTGTCAATTCGCAGACCCCTTCAAGGCGTCATTTACAATTGCTCCCTTTGGTTTCTCCCTGTTCGGGAAGACAGTTTGTGACATCCTGGTCCAGAGCGAGAAGGACGGGAAGACTCTGTCTGCTGTCTGAGTCCACTTCTCTAGCCCTTAAAGATCCTTCTCTAGGAATCAGAGAGGGCAAAAGAAGATGTGGTTCCAAAAATCTCAGTTTTCCCGGGACTCTCAGTACAACTCATTCCCTAGAGGCGGAAGGGGACAAGACAGACGCCGCCACAGAGGCAGAGGGGGACCGAGGAATTTTGGGTCTAGGAAGACCTTCTCGGACAAACCCACGCAGCAATCCTGACGGGTTGCCTGACTGTCCTACTCTGGAGACAGTCTGGGAAAGATTGTCATTGCACCTAATGGCTTGGGAGTCCATTACAACGGACCATTGGGTGCTCCAAGTAATATCCAGAGGCTTCTCCATCCCGTTCGTTGCCCCACTCATCCAACCAAAGCACCTCCCAGCTCAAAAGGAGGCAGCAGCGCAAGAAATTTCAAAGTTGCTTCGCAATCGGGCCATCAAACTGGTCCCCCCAGATCAGTCTGGATTAGGCGTTTACTCCAGGTTCTTTTTAGTGCCAAAAAAGACGGGGGACCTCAGGCCCATATTGGACCTGTCAACCCTGAAACTGACTGTAGCAAAGCAGAAATTCCGGATGATCACCTTGCAGTCCATTCTACCTTACCTCCGGGAATGCGACTGGATGTGCTCAATAGACCTCAAGGACGCTTACTACCATATCAAAATTTGCAGACGCTGCAGGAGATTCCTTCGCTTCCGGCTGGGAGCCAATCCTTTCCAGTTCAGAGCCCTACCCTTCGGTCTCACTACAACCCCCAGGGTGTTTACCAAGGTTATGGCAGTCATAGCAGCTCACCTGAGGCTTCAGGGAATTCAGGTGTTTCCTTACCTAGATGACTGGCTCCTCGCTGCTGCCACCAAGCGTCTACTTTGCATGGCCAAAGACTCCTTCCTGCATCTTGCAGTCAACCTAGGAATTACCATCAACATCTCCAAGTCCCGCTTGAACCCGACACAGACCTTGAAATTTATAGGGGCACAGCTGGACACTCTACTATTGCAAGTTTTTCGTACTCTGGACAGGGTCCAGAACCTATGGGCTCATGTGTCAGTGATCCTCGGCCCCAGGATGCCAATGGCAAGTGATGTTCTGTGAGCCCAAGGCTCCATGGCTGCAGCAATCTCAATCCTTCCCTGTGCATGCCTTCACATGCGGGTGCTTCAGTGGACTCTGGCAGTTCAGTGGTCTTGGTTAGACCTGCCAATAAACTATCCAGTACAAATCAGCAGAGCCTGCAAGATGTCTCTCTTCTGGTGACTGCAATTGCTGGAAATCTTGGCAGGTCATCCCTTCATAACACCCACAGCCCAAGCCACAGTGACCATGGACGCCTCCCAGCTCGGGTGGGGGGGGTCAGTATCTGGGGAGGATGGTCCAAGGCACGTGGTCCCAGACCGAGACCAGATTGCATATCAGTGTTCTGGAGATGAGGGCAGTGCTTTTAGCGTTGAAAGCCTTTCATGCTGCTGTTCCCCAGGGACGATTGCAGTTCAGTCAGACAAGCATGTCTGTTGTCTGGTACATTAACAAACAAGGAGGAACCAGATCTTACCCTCTCTGTCGCGAGGCCATGAGAGTGTGGGAGTGAGGCAATCTCCACCATTCGGTTTCTGATTGCAATGCACATCCCGGGACGCTCCAACATTTTAGCAGACAGACTTGAGTCGGGCTATTCTAATGCCATATTGAGTGGTCTCTGAAACGGTCAGTAGCGGAGGAGATCTTCTTTGCGTGGGGTCAGCCTTGCTGCGATCTCTTCGCATCTCCTTCCAACTTGAAGTGCAGCGAATTCTTTGCTTTGATCCCCTCACCAGGGGACTTCCCCAGAGATGCTGTTGTCTATGCTTGGTCTCCTGAGTTACTGTATGCTTATCCCCTGTTACCTCTCATTCCGAAGTTTCTTCAGAAAGCTTGCCGACTGAGGTGCAAATTGATCCTCATTGCCCCGTTCTGGCCTCGTCAGGTGTGGTTCCTCTTCCTCTGGTCTCATGTTCTAACTTCTCCTCAGATTCTGGATCCCTGCTCGGATCTCATCTCTCATCCCTTGGGCATCAGTCCGCCCGATCTGGACAGCCTTAAGCTGACTGCTTGGTTGCTCCAGTTCCTCTGATTGCTAGGACTCCCGGTCTGTCATCTTCAGTAAAAACTATTTTGGTGGCATCCCAAAAAGCTTCCACCAAGAAGGTTTAAAGCAGCAAATGGAAACGCTTCTCTATCTGGGCTTCTCAGAGTAACCTAGATCCCTTTACAGCCCCGGTTCCTGCAGTGTTGGAGTTTTTGTCCAATATTTTCCAACAAGGGGCTCGTTCCTCTACGGTGAAAGTACAACTGGCAACCATCTCTAATTTTCATGTCATCGAAAATATGAATGTTCTGGCCTCTTTGTGACTGTGTAAAGCTTTCCTGAAAGACACTTTTCTTTTATGCCCCCTTGGGACCTTACCCTAATTCTGCAGGAGTTGGTTGCTCCGCCATTCGAACCAGCAGCGTCAGTAGATTTTAAATTCTTGTCCTGGAAGAAAGCTTTCCTAGTGGCCATTACTTCGACCAGAAGGGTTTCTGAGATCCAAGCTTTGTTTGCCATGCCCCCTTACTTGATCTTTCATAAAGGCAGGGTTTCGCTCCGCACGAACCCTTCTTTCTTACCGAAAGTTGCCTCTGAATCAAATATTAACCAGATGATTAAATCTGCCTGTTATATTTCCAAATTTTCAGAACAAGGGTGAATATAAGCTGCATTTGCTAGATGTTCGTAGACAGCTTTGTTTCTATTTACATAGGACTAAACAATTTTGCAAGTCTGATCAGTTATTCATGTCCTTTTCTAGACCCTTTATGGGCAAAGCCATTTCCAAGGTCTCCTTAGCTAGATGGATTACACAATGTATACTGCAAGTCTATAAGGATAAAGGTCTGTCCCCACCTGGTCCTGTTGAAGCTTATTCTACGAGATCTATGGCAACTTCTGCTGCCTTTTAGTCTAGGGTTTCACTGGATGATATCTGCGACCTGGGCAAGGTCACATACATTTATTTCTCATTATGAGTTGGATTTGATCTCTAGAGGGAGAGCATCCTTTGGCTCTGCAGTGCTCAGGAATATCCTTCCATGAGAGCCTTCCAGGAGTTTTGGTAGCTGGGGAGTCTGTCCCACAGTTTGCAGATAAAGAAGTTATGTACTCACCATAACATTCCATCTGAGTATTTATACTTCATGTTCTGCAACCGTCCTGCCCTCCTTACCCCGAACCTGTTCTAGGTTGTAACTGTTATTGAGTTGCTGATAGTTTGGATAGTGGCAAACTTGATCTGAGGGGAAGGTAGGAGATATGAGGGATTATGGGTAAGGGGAGGAGCTTGGAGCAGATGCTTGAAAAAATGTTGCCGGCTTGGATCCGAATACCCACAGGTTGCAGAAAATGAAGTATAACTACTTAGATGGAATGTTATGGTGAGTACATAACTTCTTTTGACAGGCCAGGGATGCTACCATTTCAATTTGCTTGCAGTTAGGGATTACAGTAAACTGGCAAAAATCTGCATTATCACCCTCTCAGCATGTGAATTTATTGGCGCCGAAATAAATACGGTCTCCATGAGGGCTTACTTTCCCGTAGAGAGAATTCAGAACCTCAGGGAACAAATTTTGAGCTTACTTTCCTCTAAGGAAAGCGAAAGCAAAGATGGTGCTCAAGTTGTCCTCTACAATAACAGTAGTCCCATTAGCCAGACTGCACATGAGGGTTCTACAGTGGTTACTTTTTGACCAATGGTCACTGCAGCGTCTACCGTTTTCTCACCCCATCCTGATAACAGAATTGTGCAAGCAGGGTCTTTGCTGGTGGACCCAGTCCAGCCATCTAACCACAGGCAGACCATTTGTTCCGTCCCCCCCTGTTGCCACCGTGACCATGGATGCCTTCCAGATAGGGTAGGGGGGCATTATCTAGGGAGAATAGTCCAAGCACGAGGCTCATTTGGCATATCAACATCTTGGAGATGAGAGCAGTGCTTCTGGCGTTGCAAGAACTTAACAGTTTTCTCCCCCTAGGGATGATTCCGATCCATTCAGACAATGTTGGTGGTGTGGTACATAAACAAGGAGAGACCAAATCTTATCCCCTTTGCAGGGAGGCCCTTTGAGTGTGGGAGTGGGCAGTGTCTTCCCAACGTTTTCTGGTCACAACGTACATTCCGTGGAAATCCAGCGTGGTAGCCGACAGGCTCAGCAGGGCTATTCTGATGCCTCATGAGTCATCTCTGAGCGCATACATTGCGGAACAGATTTTTCACAAATGGGGTCAGCCTTGCTGCGATCTATTTGCCACCCCTCTAAATGCCAAATGCAGCAGCTACTTCATCCTAATTCCTCCAAATGGGGAGGCACCCAGAGATGCACTCATTCACAATTGACCCTCGAGACTTCTCTATGCATTCCCACCATTCCACCTGATATCGAAGGTAATTCAGAAAGCAATATCCTTAGGAAGCAAAATGGTCCTAATTGCTCCTTATTGGCCTCGACAGATTTGATTCCTCTTCCTCAGACCTTATCTAATGGACGAACCGTCGACTGTGGACCCAGTGCCAGATTTGCTGACGCACATGTCAGGAGTGTTCCATCCCTCTCTCCACACCCTCAATTTGACAGCTTGGCTGCTCCAATTCTATCCCTAGTCAGGCTTCATAACTTTTCTCCTGAGGTTATACATATTCTGACATCTTCTCACAAACCTTGTACCAGAAAGACTTGTACCAGTAAATGGAAAAGGTTCTCCTTCTGGGCCTATGAGAGAAACCTTGATCCTTATACAGCTCCCATTTCTGCCATTTTAGAGTTAGAGCCACTGTTAAAGTTCAACTGGCAGCTTTTTCTACCTTTCACTTGGCTAATGACCCTAACCTTATGGCGCATAGACTGTATAGAGCTTTCCTTAAAGGGGCCACCTTATTAAGACCTCCAGTCATGGATCTGGTGGCACCCTGGAATTCAAATTTTGTACTCCTTAGACTTACTTCAAGCCCTTTCGAACCTTCAGCAACTTGTGACCTTAAGTTCTTATCATGGAAAACTGTATATGCGAAGTTGTTAAATCTCGCTGTTTATTCTCACTGATGGTTTCAGAGCCAATGCTCGGCTCTGACACAGCCTATAGCAAAACTCAAGGTTTGACAGTAGCTCGAGACCAAGCCCCTTATCCCATGATGCACTGCTGGAATTACCCCAGATCTAGTTTGCCGCGGCACAGATCTCTGTGTTCCAGATAGCTCGGACCATTATTAATCGATAGATTCTTCTATTTGCAAGTTTAAAAACTTTTTTCTTCGCTTCTACTACTTCTGTTTGCAAGTTTAAAAACTTTTTTCTTCACTTCTTCATAGGATAGTGTATATGTGTATATATATATATATATATATATATATATATATATATATATGTATAGAGAGAGAGCGAGAGAGTTTTAGACTTAGTTTTAGATTAGTGCCCTGTGTTGGCTTCTGTTTTTCTGTAGTGTTGGGCCTAAGAGTTGGCTTTGTAGTTAACCTTAGGTTTACTTTGGTAGATAATTCTAAGTGTGCTGTTTAATTCTTTAAAATTGTTTAATCTGATTTAGAAATGTCTGATGAGAAAGAGAAGCCTCATCCAAAATCTGGCTTCAAGAAATGTCCGGATTGTGGACAAAAAATGTCTGTCACTGATGGGCATGTTCAATGCGTTTATTTTCTGGGGGCTAAACACCTCCAAGACTCTTGCAGTATATGTCACTCTTTCTCCTCCAGGGTACTTTTGGAGAGAAGGAGAAAATTAGACAGGGGTTTACTTCAGCACCCTTTCTCCGAAGCGCTGGGTGACCAGGATGGTGCTAGTAGATCCTCAAAATCTTCCATATCCTCAGGTGACTCAAAAGCATCCAAAAAGACTAAAAAAATAGAGGGTGTAGGGTCATCGGTTCCACTGTCCTAGGAGCAGTGTCCCTTCTGTTCGGAGCCAGCTCACAGTTTTGGAGCCGGTCTCTGAGATTCTCTCATCCCCTCTGCTCCAATCAGCACTTTCGATGTACTCCTTGAAGTCTTCTGTCAGCCTCTCAGATATGTATATGGACCGGCTAGTGCAGAAGCTTCTAAGGGCACCAGGCCTTGCTAAACTGTTGTCGGCTCCGACGCCTTCGTCGGAGGCGAAGACCATTAACCCGGACTTGACTACTCCTCCGAGCCGCACTGGACTTTTGGAGCCGAAGGAGCCCGACTTGATAGTTGTTGAACCTGTGGAGCCGTGACCTGCAGCGGTGTTATTGGTTCCATCTACTTGGACGTCTTCAGCACCGACCGGGGACTCTAGGAGCCGACACTCTCCAGTCGGGTCTGGGAAGGATAGTCGTACCGATTTGTTGGTGCTGACTCTTCCTCTCGGGGCTTCGGCTCGGATGAGCTCGGCTCCTACCATTGGGCTTGGAGCCCATATCCTCGGTGCGGGAGGATCGGACGGTCCTTTCGGAGCTGTCTACCCCTTCTTGTTGGAGCCGTGGTGCGTTCGATGCTATGAGGAGAGCCCTGTCTACAAAGACATCATCAGCATCAGGCCTGGCCCCCCCCCCCCTCAAGCGCCTGTGTCTGCTCCTGCTTCTACTGGTCCACCCAAGCGTAGAGACCCTGAGCCTCAAGTAGCCCCACAGGGCACTCCCTGCTCTTCTGAGACATCTCCAGATCCCCCCACTAAAGAGGTAACCAGGAAGAGACTGTGCAAGAGGAGGCACTTAGACTCCCCACAGGAGTCTTTGACATCTGACACTGACTTGGATAAGTCAGAAGGGTCCCCTCGATCCCCCTCTGAGGATATCTCCTTTGTGGAGATATTAGAGATCCATAATCAGAGGGGCGGTTGGCATTCCAGAAGCCCTACTGAAGATGAGTCAGTGCTCCTGAAGGCTTTCGGGTCTCAACCTTCCACTTCTTGGGTGTCTCCGCCTTGCGATGAGCTCATGGAGCTGATCTCTTTTATGGAGTGGGAGTCTCCAGAGGCCATGGAACCTGTTCTTCTGAAGCCAAATAAGTTCATCTCTGCCCCAGTGGACAAAGCCTTTTTGACTAAGGGAGTGCCTGTTGATGCCATGGTGGTGGCTGCAACCACCAAAAAAGGAAACGTCTGAGATGTCCTCATCTATCCATCCTCCTAACAGAGATTCTAGGATCATGGATAGATATGGGAAGCGCATGTTTAGTTCAGCGACTTTTTCCCTTTGATAACTGAACTATTTAACCCATTTTATAAAACTACAAAGAGATCTCCTGAAAGGGCTAGGAGATGCTCTCCAGGGTAAGGTACTGCAGGGGTTGCCGACAAAGTTAACACAAAGCTCGCTACCCTAAACTCAGTTGTGAACTCGTCCATGCGCCTCATATCTTATGCAGCTGATAGTTCGAGTAGAGCCACTAGTTCAGGCATTGCTCTGCGCAGACCAGCCTGGATACATCTCTGTTCCTTTACGGAGCCTTTCAAGTCTTCCTTTATCAACACCCCATTTGATGGCTCATCCCTGTTTGGGCCCAAAGTGAAGGAAACTCTAACCAGGTGTGAGCAGGAAGGCAAGACTCTATCTGCTGTTGGAGTCCATTTTTCTACCCCTACACGGCCCTATCCTAAGGGCGGAAAAATGTGGTTCTGAAAAGCACAGGGAGCCTTTCAGGACACACGTGGAGAAAACCCCCTCTAGAGGCAGAGGAAGGGGTTATAATGGAAGCCGCCGCCCGCATGGCAGGGGGGATCCGCAACAGCAGGGTGACAGAGGACATTTCTATGGTCAGCCCTACCAGCGCTCCTGAAAGGAGACCCGGCTGTCAGGCTCTGGAGGCAGTCGGGGGTCACTTATCTTTGTACCCAGATGCTTGGCTAAACATAATGTCCGATACCTGGGTACAAAGCATCATTTCCACAGGGTATTTCATACCATTCTCTTCCACTCCCACTCCTGTAAACAGAATCCTGGATGTTCCACCCAGTCTCAGGGAACAAGCAACCATAGAGGTCCTCAGGTTGCTAGAAAAAGAGTCATCCAGCCAGTCCCAGCAGACCAAGTTGGATTCAAAACTTACTCAAGATTCCTTTTGGTCCCAAAGAAAACTGGGGACTGGAGACCTATCTTGGACTTAAGCAGACTTGACCAGTTTGTAAAAAAAAGAGAAGTTCTGAATGGTCACGCTTCAGGCCATTCTCCTCTTTCTAGGGAAAGGCGATTGGATGTGCTCCATCAATCTCAAGGACGCGTGCTACCACATAAAGATGGACAGACGCTCCAGAGATCACCTACGTTTCCGGCTGGGAGCCAATCACTAACAGTTTCGAGCCCTACCCTTTGGTCTCACTACAGCCCCCAGAGTGTTCACCAAATGCATGGCAGTGGTCACGGCTCACTTGAGGCGGCTAGGATTCCAGGTGTTTCCTTATCTAGATGATTAGCTCCTCACCACTACCTCCAGGCATCAATTGATTCAGGCAACACAATCTACTCTGACACTCTTGCAATCACTTGGGTATTACAGTGAACTTCGAAAAGTCTGCCTTGTCGCCATCGCAGCATACCGTCTTTATAGGAGCTGAGTTAGATACCACAACCACCACTCTACGTCTTCCAGTCGAAAGGGTCTCACTTCTTTGCCAACACATCAACTTATTGGTGTCAAAGAACAAAGTTACAGCTGCAGAGGTCTTGAAGGTGCTAGATTTGATGGCAGCAGCAATTCTAGCCATTACACTTGCAAGGATGCATATGCAAATTCTTCAATGGCTCCTGTTCGCTCAGTGGTCTTACCAGAAGTTACCAATGAACCATATGATTCTTATCACAAATTCTTGCAAGAGAGACCTTCAGTGGTGTTTGACGTCTCTTCATGTCACAATAGGCAGACCCTTTGTGCTCCCCTCCCCCCAGTAGCCACTGAGACCACGGATACTTCCTTGATAGGGTGGGGGGCATTTTCAGGGAATGACTGCCCAAGGCACATGGTCGGATCAAGAGTCACATCTGCATAACAATGTTCTGGAGTTGAGAGCAGTACTTCTGGCATTGCAGTACTTCCAGGGCTCTCTTCCTCTAGGTACAATTGCAGTTCAGACAGACAACAAGTCAGTGGTCTGGTACTTGAACAAACAGGGCAGAACCAAGTCTTACCCCCTTTGTCGAGAAGCCCTCAGGGTATGGCAATGGGCTGTGTCATCCCAGCATTTTCTGTTAGCAATGCACATCCCGGGGAAATCCAGTGTGATAGCAGACAAGCTGAGCAGGACGATCCTGTTGCCTCACAAGTGGTCTCTTAACGAACCCGTTGTGGACTTGATTTTCTGCAAATGGGGCCAGCATTGCTGCAACCTCTTTGCCAGTCACATCAATACCAAATGCAGAAGCTACTTTACCCTGATACCACCTCTGGGACATCCCCCAAGAGACGCACTTGTATGCAATTGGCCTCCGGGTCTCCTGTATGCATTCCCACCTATTCCATTGATACCCAGGTTTTTACGGAAAGCAAAATTGCTGGGAAGGACTGTTATCCTCATAGCCCCCCGTTGGCCTCGACAGATTTGGTTCCCTTTCCTTCACCATCATCTGCTGGAGGATCCATGGATCCTGGACCCAGTTCCAGACCTCCTGACAACACCCGTCAGGGGACTTCCATCCTTCATTGCAGTCTCTAAAGCTGACTGCTTGGCTGATCCACTTCCCCAAATAGCCAGGCTTCATTCACTCTCAGATGACACAAGACAAATTCTATTGTCTTCTCATAAGCCATCCACCAGAAAACTATATTGCAGTAAATGGAAAAGGTTTTCAGTTTGGGCCAGTATACAAAAAATTGACCCTTTCCGAGCTCCTCTGTCGTCCATTTTAGACTTTTTGACAATGATTTTTAAGGAAGGAGCAGCAGCTGCCACAATTCGGGTTCAGTTAGCCGCCATATCAAATTTCCACCTTGGATTCGATGGGTTAAATATTATGGCCTACAAGTTATCTAAGGTTTTTCTTGAAGGTGTTTTTCACATGAGACCTCCTGTGAAAATCCCTTATTCTCCCTGGAATTTGAATTTTATGCTGTCTCAGATAATTCTTCCCCCCTTCAAACCAGCATCTTCTTGTGATCTCAAATTTTTGTCCTCGAAATCTATTTTTCTAGTGGCCATTACTTCTGCCCGCAGAGTGTCAGGACTTCAAGCATTATCTGTCAGACCTCCTTACATGATTTTCCACGCTGATAGAGTATCTCTCAGAACAAACCCCATTTTTTTGCCTAAAGTCTGTTCCGAGTCAAATATCAATCAGGTCATTGAGTTGCCAGTCTTTTTTCCCAACCATTCCAACAAATTGGAATACATGCACAAACTTGACGTATGTAGACAGCTCAGATTTTATCTTGATAGAACTAAGGATATTAGAAAATCAGATCAACTCTTCATATCCTTTTCGGAGGCCAGAAAAGGTAGACCAGTGGCTAAGACAACCCTTTCAAAATGGTTATCGGATTGTATCTCAGTTGTTCATGCAAATGCTAACATACCTTTGCCACACAAAGCAAAGGCTCATTCAACCAGAGCCGTTTCTATGTTTTCTGCTTTTCAAGCTAAATTGCCCCTTGACAACATTTGTGCTGCAGCCACTTGGTCTAAGCCTCATGCCTTTATCACTCATTACAAAGTACATGAGGCTTCCAGGGACAGGTCTTCTTTTGGTTCCATGGTCCTGAAAATTGTACTCCTGTAAGCCACCCAGGATTGCGGGTGCTAGGGACACTACCCATCAGTGAAAATAAATGGTGAGATTTAACAACTTCACATAAAGAAGTTATGTACTTACCATAACGTTCCATGTGAGTTGTTTATCTCACCTTTATTCTCACGTCCCTCCCTCCATCCCCCTCCTGGCTGACAGTTGACCTAGAGTCTGCTATCATCCTGGTTGTTCAGTACTTTTCTTCCTTCTTGAGGAATTCTCCCCTTACAGGGGTATATATATACACAGCAAACAAGATCTGAGGTAATTCCAGCAGTGATCATGGGATAAGGGGCTTGGTCTCGAGCTCCTGGCAAACCTTGAGCTTTGCTATAAGCCGTGTCGGAGCTGAGGATTGGCTCTGAACCCATCAGTGAGAATAAGGGCGTGATAAACAACTCACATGGAACGTTATGGTGAGTACATAACTGCTTTTTTTAGTGGCTATTACATCTGCAAGGAGGGTCTCTGAACTGCAAGCCCTTTCCATTAAACCCTCTTATTTGGTGTTTCACAGAGATAGGGTCTCCTTACGGGTAAACCCTTCTTTTGTTCCTAAGGTTTCTTCTCAGGCAATTACCTGATCTGAAGTAGGAGATTCATTTGTCTGCAACCTGTGGGTTATGGATCCGATATCGGATCCGAACCGGCATGGTTTTCCAGCTATGGATCCAAGCTCTCAGCTCCTCCCCTCACCCATAATGCCCTGCTCTACCCTCATGACCTCAGATCTCGTTTGCCGCGCATGGTGACTGGATTTGTTTCTCAAGCTAAGTGCTAGTTTTACTGTTAAATTTCAGAATTTTGAAGTTTTTATTGATTTTTTGTGTGAAAGTGTAGGTTCCCCCTTTGATATTTTTACTTTTTAGAGTTAATCTAAAAGTTTTATCCCTCCCCTCGCTGTTGGCGTAGAGTGTGTGTGTTGGGCCTGTGTGTGTATTGGTTGTTTAGTTACTTTAGTTTGGTAACTACTTTGTTAGACTGGGATGGCAGACCAACCCAAGTCTATATTTTCTAAATGCTCCGAGTGTGGCCATAAGCTTTCCCCAGCTGATGGCCACACTCGGTGTGTTAGATGCCTGGGGGTTGAACACCTCACATCTGGATGTTCCATTTGTGCAGGGTTCAACCCCAGGGCATTGAAGGAGCGGAGGTCCAAGCTTGTTTTGGCGGGCCTTTTACCGCCGGACTCGGCTCCGACCTCCGCTCCTTCCGGAGTAACCGTGCCTATGGTTATTCCCTCTGGCACCCCATCCTCCTCCTGGGACTCAACCTCCCGTTTCTGGTTGGCAGGAGAGGGATGCGAAGAAAAGGACCGGAGGAGAAGCACCATAAGCAGCGGGCCGAGACCTCTGTTTCGCCCGCCAGCCAAGCTGGCTTCTCCCCAGCTCCGTTCGGCTCCATTGTCGGCTCGGTCTCCTCCTTCTCGGCTCCGGTCTCCAGTGTGTTTTCACGGGACCTGAGGAAGAGGAGACCCGATCTCCGTCGAGGCTATCGAGGAGGCACTCCAGGCCTACCTCGGTAGCCTCGTCGAGATCCACGATAGCTTTCAGATGCTGATCTGGACCGGGTGATGAGAAGGTTCATCCAGGCCCAGATGCAGATGGGAGTGCTCTTGCCTCCCCTCTGGGGAGCTCAACACCCTTTTCAAACCGATTGCTCCTTCTCCGACCCGCTATCCGGGTTCGAGCAGCTGGAGCCGAGCAGCGAGCCGGGGCTGGGTCGGCGCCGATAGTACTTTGTACTTCGGATCCGACCCTGCCCTCGAGTGCATCGGATCCGACCTCTCGGAGCCTGGATCCGAGCCTCGGATCCGGGGGGGATCCGTGCTCCTTCGGCGCCGTCTGTGTCGGAGCGCACTGTCCCTTCGGATCCGAACGCTTCGGCGCCGGCTCCGATCCACTCTTCGGATCCGAGGGGGAGCCGATTGTCGGATCCTTTGGTCGAGGTCGGCTCCCCTTTGGCGTTTGATGTAGTGGAGAGGGCCCTGTTGAGGGTCTCCGGACCCCCGGCACTTGTTTCGGCTCCGTCCCGCGCTCCCTCTGCACTGGGCCAGGCTTCCACCATCCGGCCCTTGGGACAGCCCGCTTCTGTGCCCCAAGTTGCTCCAATGGAACATGTTGCTGCTTGCGAGGAGTCCTCTGACAGCCACGCAGAGCATGTCCGGGGCAAGCATACGTGCAAAAGGAGGCACATTGACTGCCCCGAGTCTCTCACGGAAGACACGGACTTGGAGGAAGGGAAGGCTCCCACGGTCACCCCCCGAGGATGTCTCATTTGGAGACATCATGGAAATGCTCCGTATAAGGGGTGGTCTGCCCCCAAGTCTTCCTCGGACGAGTCCGTGTTCTTGGAGGCATTTGAAGCGGGCCCGTCTACCTCTTGGGTGTCCCCTCCTGCCGACCCCCTGGTGGACCTCATTACCACCAGGGCGTGGAAGGAACCGGACACCGTGGAGCCAATTCCTAAGAGGCCCGATAGGATCCTTAGCCCACCGTCCGACCGTGCCCATTGGAGTAAGGGGCCTCCGGTAGATGCTATGTTGACGGCGGCGGCCACCAAGAGGCAACTTGCTCAGGAGAGTCCCTCAGTCCATCCCCCGAGCAAGGAGTCTCGGATGATGGACCGCTTGGGGAAGCGGATGTTTAGTTCAGCGACCTTCTCGGTAAGGGCGCTGAACTACTTGGCACACGTTATTAGGATGCAGCGAGATCTCATTAAAGAATACGCTGCATCTCCCCCAGAGTCCATGTCGGAGGAGGACAGGGTGCTGCACTCCACCCGCATGGCCATTCTTAGGTCAGTTACTAATACCTCTATGCGGCTACTCTCCCACGCTACGGAAGGCGCCGCTAGAGCCGCAGGGGCAGGCCTAGTCACTAGACGTCAGGCCTGGCTCCGTCACTGCGATTTTTCTGAGCCCTTCAAAGTGTCATTTGCGAACGCCCCCTTTGATGGTTCTGCTCTCTTTGGCAAAACCGTTCCCGAAACGTTGACCCAGAGCGAGAAGGACGGGAAGACGCTGTCTGCCGTCGGAATCTGCTTCTCTGCACCCCAGAGGCCCTACTCTAGGAACCAAAAGGGTCAGAAGAAGATGTGGTTCCAGAAGTCGCAGCAGTCCCAGCCTGCTCCGGACAACCAGTCCTTCCGTGGCAGAGGAGGACAGGGAGGACGCCGCCCTAGAGGCAGAGGGGCTCCCAGAAACTTCGGGTCCAGGGAACCTTTCTCTGAACGGCCCGCGCAGCAACCCTGAGGGGTTGCCCGGCTGCTCCACTCTGGAGGCAGTCGGGGACGTTCCCGGGCACCTAGCGGCATGGGAGTCCATAACATCAGACCGCTGGGTTCTCCAAATCATATCCAGAGGATATCGCATCCCTTTTCTTCACTTTCCAAAGTTGAAGTCCCTCCCAGACGTTCCACCCGGTCAACGGGAGGCCGCTTTGGCAGAAATTGGCCATCTGCTAAAGAAAAGAGCCATCCAGCCCGTCCCCAGACCAGATCGGATCAGGGTTCTACTCCAGGTTCTTTTTAGTGCCAAAGAAGACGGGGAACTAAGACCAATTCTAGACCTTTCTCTCTTGAATCTGGCAGTCCCCAAAGAAAAATTCCAAATGGTCACTCTGCAATCTATTCTCCCCCTTCTGGGAGAAAATCACTGGATGTGCTCGATAGACCTCAAAGACGCTGTACTACCACATCCTGATGGACAGGCGCCCAGGAGGTTCCTCCGCTTCCGGCTGGGAGCCAGTCACTACCAGTTCCGGGTCCTTCCCTTTGGTCTCACCACAGCCCCCAGGGTGTTCACCAAAGTATTAGCAGTGGTAGCGGCCCACCTGAGGCATCAGGGGGTGCAGGTCTTTCCCTACCTGGACGACTGGCTTCTTACCCCCCCAACAAGGCATCTACTATTATTGGCGCGAGACTCCTTTCTCCATCTTGCTCCTTTTCTGGGCATTACAATAAATACAAAGAAATCCAACCTGGCGCCCACACAGCTCTTAGATTTTATAGGGGCCAGGCTAGACACAAGGAGTTTACGAGCCTTCCTCACTGCGGACAGAGTTCAAAATCTGCATCTCCAGGTGCGGGCCATTCTCCACTCAAGTTCTGTTCCGGCGGAGTTGGTCCTGAGGGCTCTAGGGTCCATGGCGTCTGCTATAGCACTTCTCCCTCTTGCCAGGCTCAATATGCATCCTACAGTGGACTCTCTTAGTACAGTGGTCATACCTTGCTCTCCTATGCATCATCCCATTGCGATCAGCAAGGCTTGCAAGCGGTCCCTCTTGTGGTGGCTTCACTCCCCAGATCTCCACGGGGGCCACCCATTTTGTGCTTCTCCCCCTCTCGCCACGGTGACTACGGACGCCTCCCGCCTCGGGTGGGGGCATTTTATGGGCCGGACCGTCCAAGGCACGTGGAACGATTCAGAGACCTTACTGCATATCAACGTTCTAGAGATGAGAGCAGTGCTCTTAGTGTTGCTAGCACTTCAGGACTTTCTTCCCTTGGGAACAATTGCGATTCAATCGGACAACATGTCTGTGGTCTGGTACATCAACAAGCAAGGGGAACAAGGTCTTACCCTCTTTGTCGAGAAGCCATGAGAGTTTGGGAATGGGCAATCTCCACCAACCGCTTTCTAATAGCAACGCACATTCCGGTCGGTCCAGCATCCTGGCGGACAAGCTCAGTCGCACCATTCTGACCCCTTACGAGTGGTCTCTCAATTGTCAAGTAGCGGAACGCATATTCGCACGGTGGGGAACTCCTTCATGCGATCTTTTGCCTCTCCCTCAAACACCAAGTGCGACAGTTTTTCACTCTGATACCTCCTCCCGGAGGTTCCCAAGAGACGCTCTGGTGCATGCTTGGCCACCCGGTCTTCTGTATGCTTATCCACCCTTGCCTCTGATGCTCCAAGTTCTTCAGAAAGCCTCCCGGGTGGGTTGCAGAATGATTCTCATTGCTCCTTTTGGCCTCGACAGATCTGGTTCCCCTTCCTAAGGTCTCACTCGGTGAATCCTCCTTGGATTCTAGATCCCATTCGGATCTGATATCCCATCCATCCGGCATACCTCCTCCGAATCTGGACAACCTGAAGCTGACCGCTTGGCTGCTCCAGTTCCACTCTTGATCAGGACTCGGTATTTCGTCACCTGTTAAGGCAATTCTGGTGGCAGCTCATAAACCGTCCACTAGGAAGGTCTACGCAGCAAGTGGAAACGGTTTTCTTTGTGGCGGAGCGGCAAGGCCTGAATCCCTTCACGGTTCCTCTCCCCTTAGTGCTTGACTTTCTAACCACTCTTTTTAACGATGGTGCCAGCAGTTCCACAGTCAAAGTACAACTGGCGGCAATTTCTCATTATCACATTGGCCATGACTCTAACCCTCTTATGTCAGCCAAGTTGTGTAAAATTTTCCTTAAAGGTACTTTTCTTCTCAGGCCCCCTGTAAAACAAGCGGTTCCTCCTTGGGACCTCTCTTTGGTTCTCCAGGCCTTGACCGCCCCCCCTTTCGAACCAGCGGCTTACGGTGGATCTCAAATTCTTGTCTTACAAGACAGCCTTTTTGGTAGCCATTACATCGGCCAAGAGAGTTTCAGAGCTTCAAGCATTATCAGCTAAACCTCCTTACTTGGTATTTCATCCGGACCGTGTCTACCTCAGGACCAACCCGTCCTTTCTTCCTAAAAGTCGCTTCTGAAGCAAACATTAATCAGTCCATTAACCTCCCTGTTTTCTTCCCTAAATATGAAAACAAAGGTGAATATAAGCTTCACTCATTAGATGTCCACAGGCAACTTAGATTTTATCTAAACAGGACGGCTGGTCATAGGCAATCCGACCAGTTGTTTATTTCCTTTGCAAAATTTAATTTGGGCAAGCCAATTTCTAAAGTTTCTCTGTCCCGCTGGATTTCACAGTGCATCTTATTGGCTTATCAAGCTTCAGGAAGGCCCGCACCGGAGGGTGTTCATGCCCATTCAACCCGGTCAGTATCTACCTCGGCAGCCTTCAAGGCTAGGATTCCTCTAGATGATATTTGTGCAGCAGCCACGTGGGCTTCATCTCATACTTTTATCTCCCACTATAAGTTGGATCTTGCATCTAGGGGTAGAGCATCATTTGGCTCCGCGGTGCTCCGGAATATCCTTCCATGATGTCCGCCCAAGATTCAGGTAGCTGGGGACTCTGTCCCACAGGTTGCAGACAAATGAATCTCCTACTTCAGATTTAGAAGTTATGTACTCACCATAACGTTCCATCTGAGTAGGTGTATTCATTTGTCTGCAACCATCCCGCCCTCCTATCCCCCTGGCCTTTCAGCTTCCTGCATATTATCTGTTACCCTTTTCAGGGTGTTGTTGCTGTTGGCAAACTCGATCTGAGGTCATGAGGGTAGAGCAGGGCATTATGGGTGAGGGGAGGAGCTGAGAGCATGGATCCATAGCTGGAAAACCATGCCGGTTCGGATCCGATATCGGATCCATAACCCACAGGTTGCAGACAAATGAATACACCTACTCAGATGGAACGTTATGGTGAGTACATAACTTCTAATTTTCTTCTCTACTTTTTCTAACAAGGCAGAGTACAGATTTCACCAACTTGACGTGCATAGACAATTGCATTTTTATCTTGACTGAACTAAGAATTTCAGAAGGTCAGATCAATTGTTTATTTCCTTTTCAGATGCAAGGAAGGGCCTTCCAGTTTCTAAAACCACATTGTCTCACTGGATTTCCAACTGTGTTTTCTTTGTCTATACATCCAGTGGCAAAGGTCTTCCCTTCAAGGTGAAATTTCACTCTACCAGATCTGTGTCTACCTCTGTAGCCTTTCAAGCAAAAAATTCCTATCGATAACGTCTGTGCAGCAACAACATGGGATTCACCTCATACAGTCATTACTCACTACAAATTGGACATGGCTTCCAGGAACAGGTCTTTGGTTCCACAGTACTCAGGAGTATTTTCCAGTGAGCCACCCAAGATAAAGGTGCTGGGGAACGCTGTCCCAAGTGTAAGAATAAAGGCGAGATAGGACTACAGAACATAATAAGTTCTGTACTTACCATAACGTTTGATGTTTGTAGTCCATCTCGCCCTTCATTCGTACACACCTTCCCTCCTGCCCCCCTCCTTGAGGACCTGGGGGTGGAGTGACTACTGCCTTATAGTTATGTTGAGTCCTCTCTACATGGTTTGTTCTTTGTCTCTGTATATTTTCTCCTTGCAGCAAACAAGATCTGGGATATGTTAGCGGTGGATTTTGGGATGCCTACTAGCCACAAGCCAATCAGAGGTTTTTGAGCTAGAGAATGGACAAGTCAGAGCCAAGGTTCAGCTCTGATCCCAAGTGCAAGAATGAAGGGCGAGATGGACTACAAACATCGAACATTATGGTAAGTACATAACTTCTTTTTTCTGCACGTCTGTTTTTTCAGGCTGTCTGGTGTATGTCGGCAGCAATGACACCTGATGTCCTCCTATTCCTATGTTGCAATATTCTTAGTGTGGGATTCTCTGCCTCAGGTGACCCAAATGTCTGCTCCTATACAAAAGCTTAAGCCTGGTTGCTGTAGGTGCATGGGACGTCACACATAGTCAACCAAAAAAGTTCAGCACAAATAGAGTGGGTTAAGAAACCGCTTTTATTACATAAAAAGTGGTTAATCCAAATCCAGCAAACCAGTTTCAGCTCCAAATAGCCTTCCTCAGTGTTAATCCATACAAATACACACAGAATGTTTAAATAATACATCCTAAATTGCCCATGTCTTCCTATTGGTGCATAGAGTTCCTCTAAACCAGGATTGTAATACACCAGTCAACTCAAATAAAAGACTTGAAAATTATTATATTTGCTTATCATTTTACAAAACCCATGGGCTACACCACAATAAATAAAGCAATCTTTAAGTTATTCGCCCTTGTTTGGAGTAAAAATACAGTACCTGAAATGCTCCCTATAGCTTGAAAGCCAATTCGTCACCAAGTGATAATATGAAGCATCAGTCCTACTTTTTGATTGCGTAGATATTTAGCAGCCCCTGTAAATTACTTTACAAATAAAACAGCAGCCCAGATCTTGAAGGTTAGAGTGTGCAAAAAAATGACATCAGTTCTGCCATTGTTACAAAACTGACCTTCAAACAGGCAATAAAATAAGCTTGTAATCCTTATAGGGTGAGGCACCACTGCTAGATAATATCCACTCTCAAGAGCCCCCAGCACTGGAACAAACTATGTAAATCCACAAATCCATGCAAGTGAGGTCAAGTGCACTGACTGAGCCAGCGATACAAAGTCAACCAAAAAAGTCCGGCTCAAATAGATTGGGTTAAGAAACAACTTTTATTGCATAAAAAGTGGCTAACCCAAATCCATCAAACCGGTTTCGGCTCCAAATAGCCTTCCTCAGTGTTAATCCATGCAAATATGCACAATGTTTAAATAATACATCTTAAATTGCCCATGTCTTCCTATTGGTGCATGCCAAATTAACTATGCTCATTTAGGCCAGGTTTAAAGAGAGCTCACAACCTTACTATCCAGCCGGATTCTTTTTCATTGTTTTATGTCGGGCAAACTTCACGTCCATTAAGATTTAGGATCAGTGAGCATTTAAGTGACATGAGGAATAAAAGGCTCAAAAATGCTCTTTATAAACACACCTTAACCCACCATACTGCCAAATTTCAATTCACCATCATAGATAAAATTCAGGAGAATAGAATGTGCAAGACAGAGTGGCATACCAAACTAATTGAAAAAGAATCAGGCTGGATAGTAAGGTTAGGAGCTCTCTTTAAACCTGGCCTAAATGAGCATAGTTAATTTGGCGTGCACCAATAGGAAGACCTTGGGCAATTTAGGATGTATTATTTAAACATTGTGTGTATTTGTATGGATTAACATTTGGAGCCAAAACTGGCTTCTTGGATTTGGGTTAGCCACTTTTTATGTAATAAAAGTTGATGTCCTTCATGGATGCATCTGCAGTCATAACAACTGGGTTGTCCTGTCGTCAGGCAGCCCTTCAGTCGGCCGGATTCCAAAGTCCGGGTCCGGCTTCGGCTGATGTCGCACTTCACCCGACGTCATCTCTGTTGGTCTTCGGGTATAAAAGCATCAGCCGACGCCATTTTCTTCAGTCTTTCTTGCGTGGCGCCCAAGCAGAAGCTGTTCGCAAGTGCCGGTCGGTCGGATCCAGAGATTCATTCTACGGAATACTACTTCGTAGACTTGTAAAGCTAAGTAGCCCGTTGGGGACTCTTTCTTACCTCAGCCGATGTCAGAAAAGTTAATAATTGTTTAACCTGTGGGAAACAAATACCTCATAAAGATTTCCACTCTTACTGCCTGCCTTGCTTAGGCCCAGCCCACGACGTAGCAGCCTGTTCGTCCTGTGCTTCTTTCAACCGACACGCTTAGACGCCGGTCGGAGTTTGCAGAACAGTTTTTCGGTTCTGTTTTTGCGTACATTATGCCGCCGGATCCTCCGACCACGATTCTGCCAAAACGCAAAGAAAAGACCGACACTCGCGGTCCGCGGTTTCGCCAAACCATGGTTAAGCAAATCATGAGTGTCTCGGTTTCGGCGAAACCGAGAAAACTGATCAAAATACAGCTGAATCTATCTCTGCAACTGAGTTCCCTGCTAACACTCTTGAATCGGCCTCAGAAATTTTACCCACTACGGTGCTTACCACTGACTTATCAGACACCATTCCCTTGGATGTCTCTACCCCAGCACGTGGTGCTGCTAGGCCTCCAGCAGCCATGTCCATTAAGGCCTTCGCCAGAGCTAAAGCAGCCAAGACTACTAGAACAGTGCCTGTTAAACCCCCCTCAACCAGGCCCTCTTCCAGTTCTCAAATGCTTACTTTGGCAGAAGATTTAATTTCATTAATTAGAGGATCTCAATCTCACCCAGACAGGGCCTCTCAGCCCCCAGAGAAGAGACCTAGGGCAGAGCCCCATGAGCCAGTGTCCTCTGATGATTCTGCTGATGAATCAGACATAACTGACCAGCCAGAGGCTCCTTTCTCCAATTTTGAAGATTCTGATGCTGAAGAATCCATTCCAGCTGCTTCCCCACCAGAAGAATTCTCCTTTGGGGAAACCTTGCATGCCATGCGAGAACAGTTCCAATGGCAGCAACAGGATTTTTCAGACTCCAGGAAAAGACTTAGGACCTTTTGCACCTTCCACAGCACAGGCCCTTAGCTATACCTCCTGTTCTCTCTGTGGTGGATGATGCTTTCAATGATGTCTGCTCCGCTCCAGATTCTTTACCCCCAGCCCCTGCCAAACCAGACAGATTTTACAGGGTGCCAGATACTCATCACCACCTTTACAAGGCCCCTCTTGCAGACCCCGAAACTATTTCCCAGGGTCCCAAGGCAGTAGCCGCAACCATAGCTAAAAACCCTGTTCCTTCTGAAAGGGAAGCAAGGTCATTAGACAGATGGGGTAAAAGGTTTACACTTCAGCCACTCTCTCAGCTAGAGCTTTAAACTGTCAGTTTCACATGATACAATACCAAGAGTTTATGCTTGATCAGTTAACTAAAAACTAACCACTGATGAATCTCTTGATAAGAAATATGTATTAGAAATGGTAAATAACATACAGCAAGTTAGTAACCATTCTTTAAAATGTGGCTATGATGCACTGGAGGCTTCATTTAGATCAGCCATGACTGGCACTGTAATTAGAAGGCATGCATGGCTAAAGGAGCAAGCTTTACCGGATCATGTTAAATCTAAATTGCTAGATGCTCCTATGGATAAAACAAGTTTGTTTGGTACACCTGCCCAGCAGGTTATGAAGAAAATGGAAGAAAAGGCAAAATCAGTCCAGACAGTTAAAGATTTCTTGCAGGTTCAACCCCAAGGTTTAGCAGGAACTGGCCTGCCAAAAATTGGTCCTTTCCTGACTCCACAAGACCTCAAAGGGGCAGGAATAGACGTTCCAGAGGCAGAAACCAATCCAGAGGAGGTGCCTACAGAGGACGACAGTGGCAAGGTAACAACAGAGGCACAGACTCCACACCTGCCACTACATCAACACAACCACAGTGACTTAATCCTAAACCCGCCTACCAGGGAACAAATAGCAGCTCCTCTAGGCGGAAAGCTAACCTTATTTTCAAAAAACTGGCACCACATAACAAAGTACAAGTGGATTTTACGAACCATAGATCAAGGTTACCGGTTCCACTTCCACACTTTACCAGACATAAGAGGAATGCCAAATCTACCTCCAAATCAAAAGACAGAGGCTCTACAACAGATAATGGAGTTAGCAAACATGAGAGCTGTGGAGAAAGTGCCAACAGCAGAGCAAGGAAAGGGGTTCTACTCCAGACTATTCCTAGTTCCAAGAAAGGAAAAAAGTTGGAGACCAATTCTAGACCTGTCCACCCTGAATACTTACATCATTGTCCCAAAATTCAAAATGCTGACCCTACAGCAACTTCTTCCCATGCTGGGCAAGGAGTGTTGGCTGGTAACTCTAGATCTCAAGGAGGCATACCTGCACGTCCCCATTCGACCAATCTGCAGAAGATACCTCAGATTTCTTGCAGGATCAGAGCACTATCAATTCTCAGCATTGCCCTTTGGCTTATCTACTGCGCCCAGAGTATTCACAAAATGCCTGGCATCAGTAATCGCCCATTGCAGACTACAGGGAATTCAAATTTATCCATACCTGGACGACTTCCTGATACAAGGAGACAACAAAAGCAAGCTGACAACAGATTTACAAAGGGTCATTTACTTGCTTCAAGCACTGGGATACACAGTCAATTTACAAAGTCAAGACTGATACCATCCCAGACAAGGACTTTCCTGGGAGCGGAATTGGACACAGTAAGACAAATGGCATTCCTAACTACAGAAAAACAAAAGAACTCCCTCTTTACTTCTTGGCACTAACAAAACTGAACAAGTTAACAGCAAGAAAGGTACTGCAGGCCTTGGGTTTCATGGCATCATGCATAATCTTGGTTCCATTTGCCAGACTACATATGAGAAAACTACAGTGGTACCTAAAGAATTTATGGTCCCAACACAGACACAGCCTAGAAACGGAAATCCCACTAATACCATGCTTAAAACAGGAGTTCCTATGGTGGGCTCAGGCATGCCAGTCAAACCCAGGCCTGCCCTTTCGCAGTCAAGCAAGCCAGACCATCACAACAGATGCTTCAGACCTAGGATGGGGGCATATGCTGGACAAATGCGCAAGGATTGTGGACACAGGACCAACTTCACCTGCACATCAACCTAAAAGAAATGCTGGCAGTAAAACTGGCAATCCAAAAGTTCAGACCATTTCTCAAGGAGGACCACTTGATGATAAGGACAGACAACACCACAGTCATGTGGTACATCAACAAACAGGGAGGCACTCATTCTTACCCCTATGCAGAATGACTTTGGAGCTGTGGACCCTGGCACTCAGCTACAACATCCAGTTACAGGCAATATTTGTGCCAGGAAAAGAAAACTCTAGCAGATATGTTAAGCAGGACCACATCGGATGCCCACGAATGGCAGCTGCACCCGGATATCTTCAAGACCATCTCGGAGAAATGGGGAATGCCTCAGATAGACCTATTCGCATCACCTCAATCACCAGCTCAAAAATTTTGCACAAGGACATTCCACCCACTAGCATGGAAAGTGGACTCGCTCTCCTTCAGCTGGAAAGGCCTAACAGCATATGCATTCCCACCTCTTCCCTTGATACACAAAGTACTACTAAAAATCAAGGAGGAACGTCCAAGGATAATCCTGATAGCTCCAAACTGGCCAAGACAGCATTGGTACCCACTACTGAGGAGCATGTCTCGGAACAATATGTGGCCAATTCCTGATGCCTTTGATGCTAACTCAGAACAACTTCAGCACCATGCATCCAAACCTAAAACGCTGCAACTGACTGCATGGAACATCACATAGCAGCTGCTAATACAGAACTTTCACAAAGAGTTAAAGACATTATTCTTGAAGCACGCAGGCCTTCAACTAGAAGGAATTATGCTGGGAAATGGAAAAGGTTTGTCATTTGGAGTTCTGAAAGAGGAAAAGATGTATCAAACATAGATATGCCTAACATTCTGGAGTATCTGGCGAACTACTTCATTCAGGCCTGTCCTACTCCTCCATCAAGATTCATGCATCAGCTATTTCAGCAGAATACAGCTTTGATCCACCTGTTTTTCACACCCTTTGCTCAGGCAGTTCCTCAGAGGAATCAAGAATGTAAAACCTCCAAGGAAACCACCATTGCCAGCTTGGGACTTGAACTTTGTGCTAGAAAAATTGACACTATCACCTTTTGAACCAGCAGCAACAGCAGACCTACAACACCTGTCATGGAAAACTGCTTTCCTACTGGCAATTACTTCAGCAAGGAGGGTTTCAGAACTACAGGCCTTAATGGCAGTGCAACCCTTTCTAATCTTCCACCAAGATAGAGTGTCCATGAGGACTAATCCTACATTTATGCCTAAGGTGGTATCCAGAGTGTCTTTAAACCAGGCAATCCACCTGCCTACCTTCTTTCCCAACCCACAAAACAGAGGGGAAAGAATACTGCATACCTTGGATGTACATAGACAGCTACGCTACTACTTGGACAGAACAAAAAATAGCAGAAAGACTGACCAACTTTTCATAGCCTATGCAACAGGAAGGGAAGGAAAAGCTATTTCCAAACAGACAATCTCCAAATGGATAGGAAATTGCATACGATTCTGCTACTCCTTCCATGGAAAGCCAATTCCACAGAACATAAGACCTCATTCTACAAGGGCAGCAGCCACTACCACAGCCTTCTTACGAGGAGTGGCTACCAAAGACATTATTGTGGCGGCTACTTGGACCTCCGTGCATACATTTGCCAAGCATTATAATTTACCTCTATATTCCAGATCCCGAGCAGGATTTGCCACTGCTGTTCTGCAAGGGATCCTAAACACACCATAATTTACTTTTATCCTCTTCCCCTATTTGGCTATGGTATTCTACCCAGTTGTTATGACTGCAGATGCATCCATGAAGGACATAGTACAGTTTTGTACCTACCATAAATGTAGATGTCCGAATTGGATAGCATCTGCAGTCAGGATTACCCTCCCTCCTTCCCCTCTGTGGTACTCCTAGGGTGTTTACCCTTCTAATAGCTAGCTAGTGGGGGGATTTCTTTCATGGTGTATTTGTTTGTATTTATGTACATACATGCTTATTTTTGTGTTTACCTCTATCTTTTGGAAACATTGGCATCTATCCAAAATTTTTAGCCTTCTATAGGGCTTCTGGCATCTGGGGCAAGAAACACTGAAGAAAATGGCGTCGGCTGATGCTTTTATACCCGAAGACCAACAGAGATGACGTCGGGTGAAGTGCGACATCAGCTGAAGCCGGACCCGGACTTTGGAATCCGGCCGACTGAAGGGCTGCCTGACGACAGGACAACCCAGTTGTTATGACTGCAGATGCTATCCAATTCGGACATCTACATTTATGGTAGGTACAAAACTGTACTTTTCTTAACCCACTCTAGTTGTGCTGGACTTTTTTGGTTGACTTTGTATCGTTGGTTCAGTCCATGCACTTGGCCTCACTTGCGTAGTTTTGTGGATTTGTCACACATAGGGCCATAAGCCAGGGTCCTTAAATGTGATGTCTGCACACACAGACCTCCGATCTTTTCAGCTGCAGTTGACCCGACACATCGATTGCATAGCTCTTCTACTTTCAAGATGCCTAAAGCCAAGTACCCTACTGGGCTTTTGTTTTTCACTTTTGCTTGAGCTTGGTTTGCTGTCCCCCTCCTTTAGCCGATGTCTGCTAAGAAGGGTAAATGCCATTGCAGATGCCAGATTCCACATAAAGACATGCACGACTGTTGTCTTTTGCCTAGGCTGAGAACACGACCATACCTCTTACCCTATTTGCCAATCCTTTGTACCGAAGATGCTCAGAAGCCATCTGGCCACCTTTAATCTGTACGTAGAAAACCAGAGGCTTAAAAAGCTGGCTCTTAGAGTGGATCCCGAGTTGGCCGCCCCAGGGGAACCACCATAAAAAAGGCCAAGTTGCTAAGGCCTAGTACTTCTGCCCCTCCACCATCGGACATTCCACCAGTTTCTGATTTAGTAGTTGAGGGACGACCATTGGAGCCATCTACTTCGACTCCCCGTGAAGTCACTTTGGAAGTAACGGCCTGCATGTCCATGGAGGCAGCTCAGACGTTAGTCCCTACCGATGTCATGGAGGAACCAGCCAACACTGGATGCCTGTCTGGGATACCACCTCTTGAAGCCCCAGCTCCAATCCAGGCCCCCTGAAACTAGGCTTTCTCCAACGAACACTCCTTTAAAAAGGAAGCAGAAAGCTAAATGCCTATCTCCCTCCCCGGAGTGAGTTCCTGACTGGCAATCTTTCACCCATTCCTTAATGCCAGACTTGATGGCCCTTAGGCCCACGGCCTCTTCACTCTCCACCATTCCTGTCATAAACCCTAGGCCTGCCTCAGCTTCTTCAATCCACATTCCCACTCCCTATGAAGGGGAAGAAGAAGAATAGGAGGCCTACTACTCCTCTTCTGATGAGTCTATTACTTATTCATCTCAAATTGCTTCCCCACTAGAATACTATTCCCTCTGAAACCATAGAACGAGACTCTCCACCAGAGGAGATCATCTTTGGGGAGACCATAACAAAGATGAGAGTACTTCAAATAGGACATTTCCCAAATGACTGAAACTGAAGAGAGATACTTTGTTACAAGTGGAATCTCCCTCCTCTTCAGCCATTCCACCAGTTATACCTGCTTATCTTGATGCATTCTCTGCAGCATCAAAAAGCCCATACTCACAACTACCTGCTCCTAAGAGACCTGACTGTTTCTATAAGGTGCGTGATGAACAAAAATTCCTGGTAAAATCCCTCAGCAGACCCAGCAATGATTGCCGTATCCCCTGACAAGCAGTCAAGACCGATTCCCTCCTCATCGCTTTTGCCTACTGACAAAAATAGTGAGAGCATGGACAGGATAGGCAAGAAGGTTTATACCTCCTCCACCCTAGCCTTCAGAGCTATCAACTACCAAACTCGTATGACAAAGTATGCTTTGGACCTAGTATCCTAAGCTTCTACCCTCTTGTCCTCCATGCCTGACTGCCATAGCAAAACAAAGGTAGGAACTGTCCCTGGCCTCTCAAGTGGCCAGACAGTCTATAAGATGCCATTATGATGCAACAGAGGCCTCTGTAAGGTCTACTTCTTCTGCATCATTGCTATGCCGATACTCATGGCTATGCCTTCAACCCCTACCAGAGGACTTCAAGTCTAAAATTCTTGATGCCCCTCTAGACCACAACCTCCTGTTTGGTAAGCAGTCTGCAGACCTGGTTAAAAACCTTCAGGAGAAAAGTAGAGCGCTTCAGGACATTAAGCACCTTCTGGTGTCTCCCATTCCTAAATATTACAGAAACTAGCCTGCTAAGACTACCTTTGTCAGGAGGAAACCCCTCATCTGCTACTCTATCCTCTTCCAGGCATAGAAAAGGAGCCAGGAGGCAGACCACTTACAGACCACCCACCTCATAACCTACACAGACCACCCTTTCATGACAGAAATGGCTCCAATGATGCGTGACTGCCTTGTTCACCTCCCTTGTCAGCCCGCCTCCCCCACTGCCTACTCCTTTGGAGAACTATCACTACAGACTGCAGGGTCCTGGCAATAGTAAAAGGGGAATATTTCCTCTGGAAAGCAAAGCCCCTTACAAGGGGCATTCCATCCCCCCCCCCCCAAAAATCAATTACACCTTATTCCTCGGATCTTATAAGATCTTCTGAACCATGGAACTGTAGAACCTGTCCCCCCAGGACAAGAAGGAAAGGGCTTTTACTAAGATATTTTCTGGTATCCAAAAAAGATGGCCCTTGGAGGCTAATTCTGGATCTGTCCTTTTTCAATCTCTTCCTAAAAATTCCATCATTCAGAATGTTATCCCTACAAACCCTTCTTCCACTACTACCAGCCCAGACATTTATGGCTACACGATGTAAAAGAGGCCTACCTCCATATTCCCGTAAAACCCTCTCACAGAAAATACTTGCATTTCTCTGGATCCTGTTTTCACTTTTAATTTACAGCCTTGCCCTTTGGTTTATCTACTGCACCCGGGGTATTCACAGAATGCCTTGCTGCAGCAATAGCCTTTTTGCAGAACCAAAGGTGTTCCCATTAACCCCTACCTAGATGACATCCTTATTCTGACAGAGAGAACACCCTACAAAGCTATTTGCAGTTCACCATGTCTCTGCTAAAAAGCTTAGGTTCACACTCAACCTCCTCAAATCATCCCTAACCCCTCAGCAGGACAAAATCTTTCTGGGTTGCAGGATCAGAACAGACCTGATCTGGGCATTCCTCCCTCAGGACAAAGTTCTCTCCCTCTTCCAAGACCAGATCCAAGTTCAACAGATATCAGGAAGACAATTTCTAATGGCTGTGGGCCTAATGGTAGCCACCATCCCTATGCTGCCTGTGGCCGGGATGCATATAAGAAAATTGCAGTGGTATTTGAAAAATGTGTGGTCCCAACACAAACACCCTCTAGAATTTCAGATTCCACTCTTATTCTGCCTCAAAGCAGAACTAAGGTGGTGAATACAACAAATCCAAATGAACCCAGGCCTTACACTATACCCTCCACTCCCACTCAGTTCATCCATACATGTGCATCAGACCTAGGATGGGGGGCTACCATGAAGGGCTTCAAGGTCCAGGAGACCTGGCAACCTACCCTCCAAAAGAAACATATCAGTGCGAAGGAAATGACAGCAGTCCTTTTGGTCCTGAAAGCCTTTCTCCCAATCCTGCAACCAGGCCCACTTCAAGTCTTCACAGACAATACCACAGTCATGTGGTACCTCAACAAACAAGGAGGGATCAAGTCCTACCTCCTTTGCTGGATAACTATCCATATTTGGGATCTTGCCTGCAGAAACACATTATTCCTGCAGGCAACATGCATCCATTCCCAGGGCAACCAACAAGCAGATGTTCTCCGTAGATCATCCACTCTACAACACATGTGGATGCTGAACAGGGAAATGTTTCTAGACATTGCCCACTGGTGGGGCACACCTCAGATATATTTGTTTGCATCCCCCCAGAACAGACAGTTGAAAAAATTCTGCACCAAAGACCACTCTCCACTAGCCTGGAGGGTGGATGCCGTCAGCATGTCATGGAAGGGTCTGTTTCTATATGCATTTCCACTCTTCTCTCTCATTCAAAAAGTTCTCCTGAAAATCAGGAAAGATAAACCAAAAATCTTGCTGGTGACTCCCTACTGGTCAAAGGCAGCACTGGTTTCCCCCTACTGCTATCACTTGTCAAAGTCAGTCACCACAAATTACCCCACATGGTGGACCTACTCACACAACAGAAGGAACACTTATCCATCCTCATCTACAGGTGTTATGTCTAACACTCTGGGTGATAAACTTTTAATTCCCTTCAGACACCACTGTACTGAGGACATGCTTTCAGTTCTGAGGTAAACTTTTAATTCCCTTCAGACACCACTGTACTGAGGACATGCTTTCAGTTCTGAGGGAGCCCAGGAAACCTACTACAAGAAAATCCTAAATGTCAATATGGGAAAGATTCTCCAAGTGGTGTTTCCACAGGCACAGGGATCCTTTTCAAGCAGTTGTCCCTCTAATCCTTGCGTATGTATTGAACTTATCAAGGTTTGCCTTTCAAACTCAGTGAAAGTCCACCTATCTGCAATCTCTGCCTGCTTACCCCTAGAACCCCCTCTACTAGCCAGGCTAGATGTTACATTCTTCCTGAAAGGGTTCTTGCACATCAGACCACCAAGAAAGCCCATCCCACCCCCTTGGGACTTGAAATTTATCCTAGAAAATCTCAAACCAGCACCATTTGAGCCAGCCAGCTCTGTAATACTCCAAATGTGCACATGGAAGACTGTTCTTCTGGTGGCTCTTACCTCTGCTGGAAGGGTGTCAGAGTTGCAAGCTCTCATGGCCTGCCCACCCTACATTGTCTTCCACAAGGACAGATTGACCCTGCACACCAATCCTTCTTTCATGCCTAAGGTGGTCAAATAAACTGTCCGTAAACCAGTCCATTCACCTGCCCACCTTCTTCCGCTCTCCCACTAATGACAGTGAGAGGATACTCCATTCCTTGGACGTGCACAGACAACTGAGGTTTTACTTAGACAAAGCTAAGTCCATCAGAAAATCCACCCATTTGTATCCTTCCACCACAGGGCCCTGGGCAAGGCAGTCCCCAAACTAACCATCTCCTGCTGGATCAGAAAATCGATCTGCTTTTGCTACTCCTACAGTGGCAAGGGGGTATGGGCTCACTCCGCCAGAGCCATAGCATCCTACAAAGCTTTTCGCAAAGGCCTGGACACAGCCTCCATTCTGGAGGCCACCACCTGGTCCCCACTCTACATACCTTTACCAGACACTACAAATTGGACCATGTCTCCAGAGCCAGGGCAGTATGGAATCCGCTACATCTACCTCCTCCCTTCCTCCATCCTAAGCTGTGGAGCTCTCCCACACTAAGAATACTGCAACATAGGAATAGAAGGACATAGAATAATTTTGTAAAATCTTACCATAACCATAGAGGTCCTCCTACTCCATGCTGCAGTATTCCTTTCCTCACACCTATCCCCCTTCATTTCTATTGACCTGTCTAGAGGCCACCCTACAGCTTCACCTAGACTGCGGTCAGACTAGCCAGCAAATGGCACTCCACATTCTTCTTGACATAATTTGGCTTCTACTCGACTGTTTGACTGGGCAATTAAGTTCTGACGTCTGTACATGTAGAGGTCACATTTAAGGACCCTGGTTTATGGCCCTCCTTATGACATCCCATGCACCTACAGCAACCAGGCTTGAACTTTTGTATAGGAGCCGACGTTCGGTCGCCTGAGCGGAGAATCCCACACTAAGAATACTGATGCATGGAAGAGAAGGACATCTGTGGTTATGGTGAGATTTTACACAGCTATTCTTTCTGCTGGTGAGGATTTACACGAGAATTTTGCAGTGGCTTTTTGCAGCGCAATGGTCTATTCTCCACCAAGTGTTGGCCCAGATAAGAACCACCAACATTTGCAAGAGACCTGTCAAATTCTGCAAGGCCATCCATCCCCCCCACACACACACACCCAATGGCCACAGTGACCATGGACACTTCCAGCTAGGGGGGGGGCATTTTCTGGGGAATGCAGTCCAAGGCACTTGGCCCCCCGAAGAGGCCAACTTGCATATCGGTGTCTTGGAGAGCAGGGCAGTGCTACTAACATTTCAAGCCTTCCAGGATGCTTTCTCCTTGGGGACAATTGCAGTTCAGACAGACAACATGCCAGTAGTCTGGTACATCAGCAAACAGAGGAACTAAATCTTACCCCTTGTGTCAAGAAGCACTTGGGGTGTTGCAATGGGCAGTCTCATCCAACCATTTTCATTGCAACACACATTCCAGGGAAGTCCAGTATAACAGCAGAGAAATTGAGCAGGTGCATCCGTATGCCTCATGAGTGGTCCCGCAGTCATAAAGTGTCAGGATATTGCGCAAATGGGGCCAGTCTTGCTGCAATATTTTTGCCTCTCCCCTAATCAAGTGCAGCAGCTATTTTCCCCTGATGCCCCCATGAGGGGAATCCCCGTGGGATGCTGTTGTTCAAAGTTGGCCCCCTGGTCTCCTATATGCCTTTTCTCCAACCCTGATAATCCCCATCTACAGAAAGTGAGCAGGTTGAAGAGCAAAGTAATCCTTATTTCACTGTACTGGCCAAGACAGATTTGGTTTCCCTTCCTTTGGCCTTATTTACTCGTGCAACCATGGATTCTGGATCCAACTCTGGACCTTGTGTCTCACCCAACAGGCATGATTCACCCAGACATTCCAAACCTCAAGCTAACTGTTTGGCTTCTCCAATTCCATTAATAGCCAGACAACCTATGCTCTCTTCTCCAGTCTGTCGCATTTTCTTATCCCCTCTCATAAACCATCTACACGTAATCTATACTCTAGTAAATGGAAGAGATTTGATGTTCTTCATCTCACATTGCTGCAGTCCTTACACTTGGGTAGTCCGCTGTCCTCGGTCGGCCCGAATATCAAAGTATAAGGCTGACGTCGGTCAAGGCGCATTTGACTGACATCAGGACGTCAGGGTACAAATGCGCATGACCGACGTCATATCCCCAGTCTTTTTTGCCGCATGGTCCGATGCAGAAGCAGCATTGCAAGTGCCGGTTGGCGTTCTGAGATTTTTCGATTTCGAAGTTTCAGACCGAGTTCAAAGTTGGCTAAGTACCCCGTTGGGGAATATTTTGTTTTTTTCTTGCCTCAGTGATTTACCGGATGTCAGAAAAAGTCAATAATTGCATTTCTTGTGGGAAACAGATACCGCATAGAGATTATCATACTTTGTGTATTCCTTGCTTAGGGCCTGAGCACGACGTTGTTGCTTGTCGCTCTTGTGCTAGATTTAATAAACGCACTATAAAGAGAAGGTTGGATTGTGCAAGGTTAGTCTTTGGGAAGCGGTGCAATTATAAAATGCCGTCGGATGCTCCGACCGCTTCAAGAAGCGCAAGGACAAAGCAGTTAAGCCTAGGCTAGAAGAACCGTCTGTACCAGACGCCGGTTCTTTAGAGGTGTCGGTGGAGCTGGTGGCTCCACCGGAGGTTTCTTTGTGTTCCCAGGGTGAGACTTTATTATTGCAAGATGTGGCCTCTCAGGAGGCAAGTCAGGCTGAGGGGGCTTCTCAGGTTACTATACTCCCCTCCCTTCCTAGAGTGGCTAGGCCCTCTCCTTCTGTTTCAAAGGCTTCTCCCAGGGGCAGGCCAGGTTTAGCTTCAGTTGGTGTTACCCGTAGCTCTTCAGGAACTGTGCCCAAGAAGCATATGCTTAAAATGGCAGAAGATTTGATTACTTTGATTAGGGGTTCTATGCCCCCTCCTGATAAGAGACCTAGGATGGAGCCTGAGCTGGGGGGTTTTGAGCAGGCTTCAGATGTTTCAGAGTCTTCGGCTGAAGACTTGCAGGAGTACTCTCCTTATTCTGATTCTGATGTGGATGATTCTACTCCTCCTGCTTCTCCTCCTGAGGATTTTTCTTTTTCAGAAACTCTTCATTCCATGAGGGAGCATTTTAAGTGGGAAGGTCAAGACTTCTCTGATTCCAGGAAAAGGCTTAGGGAATTTTGTTTTACCCCAGCATAGGCCTTTGGCTATACCTCCTGTTTTGGATGTAGTGGGAGATGTTTTTTCAGAGGCTTCTCTTTATCCTGATTCTTTGCCTCCTGCTCCGGTTAAGCCGGATAGGTATTACAGGGTGCCTGAAGCTCATAAGTATCTTTTTAAGAGTCCTAGGGCAGACCCAGAAACTGTTAGCCAGGGGCCTAAAGGTGTTAAGGCTTCTGTTGTAAAGAATCCGGTTCCTGTAGACAAAGAGGCTAGGGCCTTGGATAGATGGGGAAAGAAAGTTTATACTTCTTCCACTCTTGCTATGAGGGCTTTGAATTGCCAGTTTCACATGTTGAAATACCAAAACTATCTCCTTTCACAATTGAAGTCTAAGGTTGATGCTCTGGCAGTAGGTATTGATTGTAAAGAGTTGCAAGATTTAGTGCATGTTTCTGAACAGGTGGGTAAGCATTCTTTGCAATGTGGTTTTGATGCTGTACAGGCCTCGTCTAGGGTGGCTGCTACTGGGTCAGTTCTTCGCAGGCACGCCTGGCTAAGGGATCAAAATTTGTCTGAACATGTTAAAACAAGGATTTTAGATGCTCCTTTACAATCTGACGTGTTGTTTGGTCCTCCTGTTGAGGCAGTTTTGAAGAAAATGGAAGACAAGGCTAAGTCTATGCAGACTGTTAAAGATTTTTTGCAGGTCCAGCCTCCAAAGTTTAGTAGAAATTGGCCTACTAAGGGGTGGACGATCCTTCTTATGATTCCCAGTCTAGGGGTAGATCTAGACGTGGTAGGGGCAGAGCTCAGGGCTCTTTCAGGCCTAGAACAGGGAGTTCTCCTGCACAGTCTTCGGTGAGGGCAGGGGTCAGTCCTTTCAGAACAGACCCAATGACCTACCTTTTCAGCTGCCAGAGCCTTCTCGTCTGGCAGCACCTTTGGGAGGAAGGTTGGCACTTTTCAAAGAAAATTGGAGTTTAATTACCCAAGACAGATGGGTATTGGATATCATACACCACGGTTACAGGTTTTATTTCCATACCTTGCCTCCTTTCAAAGGCATGCCAGACGTTCCTCCTCAACAAAGAATAGAGGCTCACAAGCAAGTTTCTCTGTTACTCCAAATAGGGGCCATACAGCCGGTTCCTATGCCAGAAGTGGGCCTGGGATTTTATTCTCGCCTGTTCCTAGTACCAAAGAAGGGGAACACGTGGAGACCAATTTTGGATTTATCTACCCTCAACACTTTTCTGGACATTCCCAAGTTCAAAATGTTGACGTTACAGCAGCTTTTACCTCTGCTGGGCAAAGATCATTGGATGGTAACTTTGGATCTCAAGGAGGCTTACCTTCATGTTCCTATCAGACTAAGTTGCAGGAAGTATCTGCGTTTTGGAGCTGGGACTTCTCACTATCAGTTCTCTGCATTGCCCTTTGGCTTATCTACTGCGCCCAGAGTGTTCACGAAAGTTCTGGCTCCAGTGATAGCTTTCTTCAGGCTAAAAGGAATACAGATCTATCCTTATTTGGACGACTGCCTGATTCTGGCTCAAGGAAGGAAGAGCTTCTTCATCATTTGGAATATGTGATAGCAGTGCTAAGATGCCTGGGGTATTCTGTGAACGAAATAAAGTCCAGTCTAGTACCCTCTCAGGACATGTGCTTTCTGGGTGTGAGACTGAATACAGCATCCCAGATGGCCTTTTAACCCCGGACAAACAAAAGAGTCTATCCCTTTACTTCCATCAGCTATCTCATCAGTCCGGGCTGACTGCAAGGACAGTCCATCAAGCCTTAGGGTTCATGGCATCTTGTATTCTGGTGCTTCCCAATGCCAAACTGCATATGAGGAAGCTGCAATGGTATCTCAAAACTGTATGGACACAGCACTGCCAGGATCTAGA
Source organism: Protopterus annectens (assembly GCF_019279795.1). NCBI lineage: Eukaryota > Metazoa > Chordata > Ceratodontiformes > Protopteridae > Protopterus > Protopterus annectens. Next base: position 753,266,449 of record NC_056728.1, on the reverse strand, counting down.
CACTGTCATTCAAATAATACCTTGCATTCAAAAGGAATTTTTGTGGTGGGCTCAGGAATGTCACCTAAACAAGGGACTCTCTGTGACCCGCCAGAGGCGAGTCAGATTTTAACGACAGATGCCTCAGACAAAGCTTGGGGAGCTCATCTAAATGGAAAGTGGATACAAGACAAGTGGCCTGCCAGACTACAACATCTACATATCAACCTGAAGGAGATGTTAGCAGTCCAGTTTGCATTAATAGCTTTCAAGGATTTACTTCTTCCAGGGCAGGTGTTGATTCTAACAGACAACACAACTGTCATGTGGTACATCAACAAGCAAGGGGAACGATTCTTATCCTCTATGCAGGCAAGCCATGTTTTTGTGGGAGACTGCTCTCAGTTTACAGCTCAATCTTCAGGCAAGGTTTCTGCCGGAGCACAGAACTCCTTAGCAGATGTGTTGAGCAGACAATTATGGATCCCCATGAGTGGAAATTGGATCCTCATGTATTTCAGAAATTGACAGTGTCATGGGGAACTCCAGACATAGATCTGTTCGCTTCTCCACTAAACCATCAGCTGCCAAAGTTTTGCACAAAAGGTTTCATCCCACAGCTTGGAAAGTGGATGCTCTTTCTTTCAATTGGAGCAATCTTCATGTGTATGCCTTTCCTCCTCTGCCTCTCCTCCCAAAGGTACTTCTAAAGGTCAGACAGGACAAGCCAAGGATGATTTTAATAGCTCCAGATTGGCCTCGACAGCACTGGTACCCATTACTGAGAAGTCTGGTACGGAAGCCTCCATGGCCTTTGCCTTCGATTCCACACCTGTTGTCACAGGAGGACAGCCATTTGCTGAATGTCAAACTTCACTCTCTTCACCTAACGGCCTGGCATATTCTGTTTTGAACCATAGAGGGTCTCAACTTCCACAACAAGTTTTGAATGTGATTTTGGAAGCTAGAAGGCCTAGTACAAGAAAAGTGTACGCAGATAAATGGAAGAGATTTTTATTTTGGAGTGCAGCAAAAGATTTTGATGTTTCTGAGCCTAATTTGAGTGTGGCTCTTCAATATCTTACTGAGTTACTGGACAAAGGTTTGTCTTTCTCTTCTATTAAGGTTCATGCTGCAGCAATTTCGCTCACTATGATTGTGTCCCACCATTGTTTTCTCATCCTTTGTTCAAGCAATTTCTTAGAGGGGCAAAGAATATAAGACCCTCACGAAGAGCTCCTACTCCTGCTTGGGATCTCAATTTTGTGTTGGAGAAACTCACTTTACAACCTTTTGAGCCTGCAGCTACTTCTGAGTTGAAATATTTATCATGGAAGACTGCTTTTTGTTGGCAATTACCTCTGCAAGAAGGGTTTCTGAATTGCAGGCCCTTATGGCGGTTGAGCCTTTTTGATTTTCCATAAGGATAGGGTATCATTACGTACTAATCCTTCCTTTATGCCTAAGGTGGTTTCTAGTGTGGCTTTAAACCAAACTATTCATTTGCCTACTTTTTATGCAAATCCCCAAAATAAAGGGGAAAAGATTTTGCACACTTTAGATGTACACAGGCAGTTGCGATATTATTTGGACAGAACTAAAGGGTTCAGGCAGTCTCAGCAGTTGTTTGTTTCTTTTGCTTTGAGTTCTCAGGGCAAGCCTGTGTCAAAACAAACTATTTCTAAGTGGATTGGGTTTTGCATTGCTTTCTGTTATTCCCGTCATGGCAAGGAGATTCCAGCTGGGATTAGGCCTCATTCCACTAGGGCTACTGCCACATCAACAGCTTTTTTGAGGGGAGTGGCAACCAAGGATATTTTGGAGGCAGCTACTTGGAGTTCAGTGCATACTTTCTCTAGGCATTATCACCTGCCACTTTACTCTAAATCTAGGGCTGGTTTTGCCACTGCTGTTTTGCAGTCCATTTTGGCAGCTCCTGCTTCCTTGTAGTTAGCCATCCTCCCTTACCTCTGCTTTGGGATTCTACCCAAGTGTAAGGACTGCAGCAATGTGAGATGAAGAACATAGTACAGTTTTGTACCTACCATAAATGTAGATGTTCGAAGATCCACATTGCTGCAGTCCAATTTACCCTCCCTCCTTCCCCTCTGCAGTTAGAGGTGGTTGTGTGGGTTGGGTTGTACATATTGTGTATATTGTATATATTGTACATATAGTTAGTGCAAGGGTGGTTGGTTGGTGGTTTGCTGTCTTTTGGTTTTGACCTTTATTTTTAGGGTCTTCTGACATCTGGGGCAAGAAAAGACTGAGGATATGACGTCGGTCATGCGCATTTGTACCCTGACGTCCTGATGTCAGTCAAATGCGCCTTGACCGACGTCAGCCTTATACTTTGATATTCGGGCCGACCGAGGACAGCGGACTACCCAAGTGTAAGGACTGCAGCAATGTGGATCTTCGAACATCTACATTTATGGTAGGTACAAAACTGTACTTTTCTGAGCGCAGCAGAATGACCTGGACCCATTCTCTGCTCTGATTCATAGGATCATTGAGTTCTTGTCCCAATTGTTTAATAAAGGAGCAGCTTCTACAGTAAGGGTACAACTAGCTGCAATTTCCAATTTTCAGATTGGATAGCAAGGATTTTCAGTTGCTTCACACATTTTTTAAAAACTTTTCTAACGGGAACTCTCTTGCTTAAAACCCCTTATAAAGACTGTACGCCTCCTTGAGACCTGACGTTGGTGCTGCAAGAAATTATGCAATCCCAGTTTGAACCAGCAGGTACATGTCACTCAAGTTCCCATTTTGGAAAACTATATTTTTGGTAGCTATAACATCTGCAAGAAGAATTTCAGTGATTCAAGCCTTGTCATTTTAACCACCATGGTTGATCTTTCGTAAAGACGGAGTTTCATTACATACTAGCTAATTTTTTTCCCTAAAACAGTCTCCGACAACAATATCAATCAATCCATTAGTTTACCAGTGTTCTTTCCGAGGTTTTCAAATAAAGATTGAATGCTTGTTACACTTATTGGATTTTCACAGGCAATTAACGTTTCTATCTTCATAGAACAAAAAGTACAAGGAAATCTGACCAAATTTTTGTCTCCTTTTCAGATGTAAAACTGGGAAATCCAGTGACCAAAGTGACATTAGCTAGATGGATTGCAGATTGTATTTCTTAAATTTACAGGAAGCGAGGTCTGAAATTATTTCAACCTTTGCAAGCCCATTCAACCAGAGCCATGGCATCTTTGTCATTATTTCAGTCTACAGTATCCATGGATGATGTATGTGCAGCTGCTACATGGGCTAACCCCATACCTTTATCACTTATTGCAAATTGGATTTAGTCTGCAGGAGAAGAGCTTCATTTGGTTCTATGGTACTGAGGAACATCCTTCCATGGGTCCACCCAGGATATAAGGTAACTGGGGACTCTGTCCCACAGGTTTGAGGATAGAATGAAAATTGACATCAGATGAAGTTATGTACTCAACGTAACATTCTATCTGTGTTGTCTGTTTTAATTCTTCGTCAAACCACCACCATCCATCTACTGACGTTGCTACTCCTGTAAGAGCGAGTGGTCCTAAATTGTCATTTCCCTGTACTGAGCTCCAAAGTAAGTCTCACTTTTCTGTTGGTATACTTAATTATACATGTGTGTGTGTATTTATAAAATGTATATTTATGTGTGTTTATATATTGTGTATATGTGGGCGGCCACAGTGGTGCAGCAGTTAGCATTGCCGCCTCACAGCAAGAGGTTCTTCGGTTCGATCCTTGGCCCAGGTGCCTTCTGTGTGGAGTCTGCATGACCTCCCTGTGGTCGCGTGAGTTTCCTCTGGGTGCTCCGGTTTCCTCCCACATCCCAAAGACATATGCTGTAGGTGGATTGGACACACTAAATTGGCCCTAGGCGTGCGTGCCTTCTGTGGAAGGTTGGGCACCGGGCTGGCAACTCGACACCGTAAAACTCCACTGCCAATCATGAGCGGACGGTGATCCTCTGTGGTGACCCCTAACCGGGAAAAGCCGAAAGAAGAAGATATATTGTGTATATATGTGTATATATATCTATATATATATATATATATATCTACATATATATATATATATATATATATATATATATATATATGTGTGTATATATATATATGTCTAACCTGTGGAACTTGTTTAACTTGCTTACTTATGTAATCTCTGTAAATAGTCTGTTTGTATTATGTAATGCTGGTATTATGTAATGCTGTATCTGCTTACCCTTGGAGCTTTTCTCCCCGGGCCTTCGCTGAAAATGGACATGCATGCAGTCGGACTATCCCGGACAACAAATGTAAAATAAATAAAATGTCTGTGTGTATGTATATATATATATATATATATATATATATATATATGTATGTATATATATATGTATGTATATAAAATGTATATATATTCACTTCTAAATTTTGAAATCCCTAAACCTCGAATCTCTAAATCCCATCATTCAGACGTTCAAAGTTTTGGAATATCGAAACTGAAAATAAAAAAGACCTACAAGAAGAAAACCTCATACATAGTGTTTTTGCAGGGGAGCAAGCCCTCCCTGCAACCCCCACACCCCCTACAACTTAAATATACCAACTCCAAGTTAGCACTGTAGTGCAGAGAACGGTAAAGTTCCTGATGTTCTTCGTGTTTCACTGTTGCAGTCTTCACACTTGGGTTATCTGCTTGCAGGTAGCCCTCAGTCGGCCCGAATACCAGAAACTTGTTTCTGCATCAGATGCTGTCACTCTAAGACTGATGTCTGGTTGTTAGGGGTATAAAAACAGGCAGCCAACACCATTACATCAGTCTTTCTTGCCCAAGGAGCCAGAAGCAGAAGTAGTTCACAAGTGCTGGTTAGCCGCTGCCTGAATTTTCATTTACAAATTGAATAATCCTGAAGTCTTCTAAAGCTAAGTATCCCATTGGGGATACTTTTTTCTTGCTCTAACCGATGTCAGAAAAAGTTAACAATTATCTTGCCTATGGAAAGCAAGTACCTTACAGAGATTTTCATTCTTACTGCGTTACCTGTTTAGGCCCACACCACGACGTCCCTTGCTGTCAGTTTTGTCCCTTGTTTAATGCCCGAACCATTCGTCGTCGGACTCTGTCACTAAATTCTTTCGCTCTCAATCTCCGTATTCTGAAATGGCTTCGGTAAGCCATCCGACTACCGATATTCCAAAAAAAGTAAGGACAAAGACAGAGACAGATAGGTCTAAAACTGCCGACGACTCTTCCAATTAAGCAAGTAGACAGTCCACCAGTACTCAGTGAGGTGGTTTCGCAGCCCCTGATGCCCACTTCAGTTGATTCACAGGCCTCTACTGAGACCCATTCGGAGTCCGGTATGCCGCAAGACTCTTCAACTATGGAACCTGCGGATATCTCTACCTTGGATGGTTCTGGAGCCGCTCTGCAGGCACCGGCTTCTGAAGCAGTTCTTCTCTTAACCGATGTTCAATTCAAACTGAAGACTTCTTTTTTAACCAAAACTACTGAGCTTCTTAGGCCCAGAGTATTCACTATGCCTAGAAAACAAATGACCAAAGTGCATGCACCTGCTCCCATGCCACAAAAACAAATGCTTAGAATGGCCGAAGCCCTTATTACGCTGATTAGGGGAAGTCAGCCTTCCCCTGCTTAAGAGATAGAGTCCAGTCCCCTTCAGCTTCTACAGACCACGAGTTCGATGACTGAAATTTCTGATTATGAAGACATGCCCTTATCTGCTTATGAGGATTCAGATGCAGAGGAATCCATTCCCTCTGCCTCCCCTCCAGAGGATTTTTCTTTTGGTGAAACTTTTTATACCTTAAGAGAGCATTTCCACTGGGAATGCCAAGACTATCCTCAGTCCAGAAATAGACTCAGAGAATTTCTAGCGTTGCCTCAGCACAGGCCTTTAGTAATACCTCCTGTCATGGATGTTGTGGATGATATTTTTATGGAATCCAGTCTTCCTCTTGACACTTTACCTCCTGCCCCTAGGAAACCAGACAGGTACTAGAGAGTACCTGACATTCACAAATTTCTTTTCAAGAATCCTACTGCTGACCCAGAGATCATTTCCCAGGGGTCTAAAGGTATCAAGACTACTACAGCCAAGAATCCCACCCCTTTAGACAGGGATTCCAGAGCTTTGGACAGATGGGGTAACAAGGTATATACCTCTGCAACTCTTGCTATTAGGGCATTGAATTGTCAGTTTCACATGCTGAAGTACCAGCAACATATTATGGAACTTATTAAACAAAAAGTGGCAACCTTTTCAGACTGTGCAGAAAAATAAAGAATTGCAGGAGCTTATGCACTCTGCAAGCCAAGTCAGCAAGCATACTTTGCAGTGTGGCTTTGATGCCCTAGAAGCATCTTTCTGGGCAGTAGTCACTGTCTCTGTACTGAGAAGACATGCTTGGCTGAAGGAACAGACCTTGCCAGACCATGTCAAATCAAAGTTACTAGACACTCCTTTGAATACTGATCGTTTGTCTGGCACCAAAGCAGAAGAGGTTCTTAAAAAGATGGAAGAAAAAGCTAAGTCTATGCAGACTGTTAAAGAATTCTTAAAAGTGCAACCCCCTAGATTCAGTAGGCATTGCCCTTCCAAACACTGGTCCTTTCCAGCCCCCTCCAGGCCTTCTGAAACTAGACCCAGGGGAAATAGACCACCCAGACTACATTCTCAGGGTGTGGTAAGCCACCTTCTTATGGAAAAAACTCACAATGACTTCTTTACTCCACTCCCCAGCCCTGCCCAATTGCTTGTGCCCCTAGGAGCAAAACTTGCCCTTCATGCAAAAAAACTGGATGTCCATCAATTAGGACCGGTGGGTCCTCAACATTTTATCCCAGGGGTACAAATTTTATTTCCATTTACTGCCAACCCCAAGCAGGTTTCCAGACCTTCCTCCAAACCAGTGGGCAGAGGCTCAAAACAAAGTACTTTCCCTGCTCAATATCAGAGCTATTCAGCAGGTTCCAGTAGAACAGAGGAGTCGAGGATTCTACTCCATACTCTTACTGATACCCAGGAAAGAGAGCTCTTGGCACACAATCCTGGATCTTTCAATTCGCAACACCTTCCTGGTGGTACCAAAATTCAAAATGCTTACCCTGCAACAGCTTTTTCCTGTGCTAGCCAAGGATGCCTGGTTAGTCACCCTAGACAAAGCTCTGTACATCCCCATAAGGGAGTCATGCTGGAAGTAGCTACTTTTCAGGGCAGGATCTATGCATTATCAGTTCTCTACACTTCCCTTTGGTTTATCTACTGCACCCAGAGTATTCACAAAATGCCTGGCTCCGGCCATTGTATACTGCAGGCAGAGAAACATCCAAATTTACCCATACATGGATAATTGCCTGATTCAGGCGGACAGTCAAGAATTGCTGCTGCTGCAGCAACTGACATTTGTGAAAAGCGTTTTCACTTCCTTGGGGTATACCAACAAAAAGAAATCAAAACTGGTACCCAGTCAAAAGATTGTATTCCTGGGAGCAAGCTTGGACACAACTTCCCAAATGGCATACCTTACTTCAGAAAAACAAGTCTATCTGACAGACTACTTCAAACAAATGGCCACCAGAACACAGCTATCCACAAGAAAAATACTCTAGCCCTAGGGTTCGTGGCCTCATGTATTCTGCTAATTCCATATGCAAGACTGCATATGAGAAAACGTCAGTGATACTTATAAAGTCTTTGGTGCCAACATTCTCAGGACCTGGAAACAGTCAATCCTGTCTTACCCTGTTTAAGGACAGAGTTCCTTTGGTGGGCAGAAGCATGCAACCATAACAAGGGACTGCCATTTACTCAACCCCATGCCGCCCAGACCCTAGCCACAGATGCATCAGCCTATGCCTTGGGGGCTCACATGGACTGCAAATGTATCCAGGGCCACTGGAGCCCAAGTCAAATTCATCTGCACATCACAAAAACACAAACATAGCCACTACTAATAGGATTATTATTCCCTATACCAATAGGAATAATCGCATCATAGATGTTCTCAATAAAAATTGGAGGCTCCTAATGGTGGATGAAAGGATTAAGAACTTGGTAGACGACAGACCCCGAGTTGCCTACAGGAACATGCTATCTCTTAATAGGTTACTTTGTTATGACAGGGGACACCAGAATGTTAGGACTTCAAACAGGACAGGCACATTTGCCTGCCATTCATGCAATCAGTGTAAATATATATCTAATTCTGATTGCTTCATACACCCTGAAACCAAACGTACTTATAATTTTAAGCATTATGCTGATTGCAAATCTGTCAATTTGGTGTATATTGCTGAATGCCAGCTATGTAAGATATTCTATGTTGGCATGACAACTAGATCTCTACGTGAACATATTAGGGAGCATGTCTATGCCATTGAAAGGGGCAATATGACAAATGCGTTGGCCAAGCACATAGTAGATCAAGGACGTTCACACAGTTTTAAGTTTAAAGTACTAGAGTTAGTCGTGATGAATGGTAGATTGGGCAGTATTAGAAATCGCACTGAGGAGAGGGAGGGGTAAATGGATATTAAAATTGCAAGCCCACAGATTTGGGCTAAATGACAGATTAGCACTCAAGCCATTTTTAGCTAGTAGACCTCTCAGACATTAGCTATTGGGTTTTATTTATATCATATTTTATTACTGTTTTATTGACTGTCATTATCTGATTTGCTGGTCTGAACAGGTAGTGATGTCATTGAGTGTATTTAAGGAGATGTAATTTGACTGCATTTATGTCTGATGAAGCGTTGATTTCAACGTGAAAGCGCTAACCAACTGCAGTCCATCTGTTTGTTCCTTTGTCTTTTCGTATTAAACGTGGATTTTATCAACTAGAAAGTTTTTTGGTCTTGGCTTTTGTGGCTCATGGTGCACCTCTTTGCTACATTTCTTCATCTGCACATCAGCCAAAAAGAGACTCTAGCTGTACAGAATGCCCTGACAGCTTTCAGATCCCTACTCTTTCCAGGACAACTGCTAATAAAAATGGACAACAACACAGTTATGTGGTACATCAGCAAGCAGGGGGGAACCCATTCCTACCCACTTTGCAGGTTAGCCATGGCCCTGTGGAACATGGCCTTAGACATTCAAATCCATCTGCAAGCTCAATTCCTGAAAGGCAAACAAAGCTCACTGGCAGACGACTTAAGCAGAAATCTCCTAGACCCACATGAGTGGCAATTGGAGCCCAGCATCTTCAACCTTCTGATTCAGAAATGAGGGACCCCAGAGGTGGATTTCTTTGCCTCCCCCTACAACCACCAGCTCAGCAAATTCTGCATCAGAAATCCTCACAGCAGGGCCTGGAAAGTGGATGCCCTATCTTTTCAGTGGGAAAATCTTTCAATCTATGCCTTTCCCCCTCTGCCCCTTCTCTCAAGAGTATTACTCAAGATAAAACAAGACAGACCAAGGACAATTCTGATTGCCCCGGACTGGCCACGCCAGCTCTGGTACACACTCCTGCACAGCCTGACAGCGGTGCCACCCTGGCACCTACAACAGAACCCAACCCTGCTCTCTCAGCAGGAGGGACAGATTTTGCATCCACAACTAAAAAACCCTAAATCTTGCAGCCTGGATCATTCCTTGAATTCTCCCCCAGCAGCCATAAGCAAGCAGGTGCTGGACATCATTCTTGAAGCCAGAAGACCCAGTACAAGAAAATCCTATGCTGATAAGTGGAAAAGGTTCTGCTCATGGATTCAATCTAAAGGAGACAACACAACACTGCCCTCCCTGCCTCTAATCCTGGCTTACTTAGATCTACTCCACAAAGGCCTGTCCTCCGCCTCCATTAAGATGCATGCCTCGGCCATTTCTGCTCATTACAACACTGAGCCACCTCTCTTCTCGCACCCTCTTATCAAACAGTTCCTGAGAGGGGCAAACAACTTAAGGCCACCAAGAAGAGCACCCACCCCTGCTTGGGACCTTAACTTTGTACTGGAAAAGCTCACGCTTCCCCCCTTTGAACCTGCTGTGTCAGCAGAGTTAAAATTCCTCTCTTGGAAAACAGCCTTGCTTCTAGCTGTCATTTAAGCTAGAAGAGTGTCTGAGCTACAAGCACTGATGGCTGTGGGAACCCTTCAATGTTCTGTAGTCCTATCTCGCCTTCATTCTTACATATGGGTTTGGAGTCCGTCCTCGGCTCCGACTCTGCCTATTACAAAGCTCAAAGTCTGTTAAGTTGGCTCGTGGGTAGGTAGGTATCCCATAACGCACTAGTACAATTCCCAGATCTCGTTTACTGCGTCTATGAGTTCAGATGTGCATCTTGCTTGGCCATGGCTAAGCTTAAAACTTTTTCTATTATCATCACCTTACTGTTTACCTATAGCAATTTATCTCGTTCCAGATAGAGTTTAGTAGTGTTAGGAGTGTTTTCAGACCTTTTGGAGTATTTTTTGACATTTAAATGTTGTTGAGAACTGGTTGGCTGTTGGCCCTTGTTCTCCGTTTTGGTATCCTGTGTGCTAGTTGTTTAATTAATGTTGCTTTTGCGTTTCTATTTGCTATATATTGTGTGCAGTGTTTTCTTGATTATTAGAGTTTTTCTCTGCGAATCCGCCTTTTGAGCCTTAGATTTCTAGTTCTCTGCTTATTTCCCTTTTTTCCCAGGGCTAGGCCCGTTTAAGTTAGAGGACCTAGTTCTCTCTACTTCTTTCCTTGTGTGTGCGTGTGTTGTTAGGGCTAGGCCCGTTTAAGTTAGAGGACCTAGTCCTCGTTGTGCTTCTGTGTTCCTGCTTAGTTAGTTATGTCTAGAGTCTAAAGACCACAAACATTCAGGTTTCAAGAAATGTGTAAAGTGCTCGCAGAAGATGCCAATTACGGATGGCCATAATAATTGTGTTTAATGTCTTGGAGCCATTCTTTTGCAGGAAATTTGTTTATTCTGCCATTCCTTCAGCTCCAGAGTTCTCAAGGAGCAGAAGAAAAGGTCGTCTCAAGCCTTCCTTCGAGGAAGACTTAGCCATTTCTTCTTCCTCTTCAAAATCACATTCTTCTAAGAAAGAGAAGGTTAAGGCGACCAACAGGCATTCTCCGGTGCCATCCGGAACCTCCTCAAAAACAATCTAAACCGGATAAGACTTCTTCTTCCTCCTCTGCTCCACTGTCCTCGGAGCTGGTCGAGGTTGTTAATATTGGCACTTCAGTTTCGGCCCCAAGCATTTCTGAGCCGACTACTGAGAGACTACATTGGAGCCGGTCCAGAGATCCCTTGTCGATCTCCCCAACCTTAAGATCTCCAGTTCGGCAGAGAAACAGATTGCCTACACTGCCATCCAGATCCTCCAGGAGCCTGTCAGAGGAAGATGTGGATAGGGTAGTGCTTAGACTCCTGAAGTTGTCTGCCTTGCCAAAAATGATGTTGGCTCCAACCTAGTCTGTTCCTGAGCCACCTGAGTCCACCCCCTATTGTGGTTCCTCCTCCAAGCCGTGTCAGGCCTTCAGAGCTGGAGTGTTCGGTATCACCTGTTGTGTAACCCTGTGTTCCAGCTCCCCTCGAGGCGGTCTCCAAGCTGATTTCCGCTCTGACACCTTCAGTGCCATCCGTGGTGTCTAAGAGCTGAAGCTCAATGGTCGGCCCTGACAGGGACACTTGGACCTGAACCTCATCGGTTCCGAGTTTTCCTCTTGTCTACGTCTGTCTTGGAGTGAATAGCTCTGGAGCCGATGACTTCCTCCGGTTCCTCAGAGCTGAGGCGGTCGTTAGAGCCAGAGAGATCTGCCTTCAAGATGAGTGAGCTGTCTCGCTCATCAGCTCTACACAAGGGTACCGCCACTCTTCCCCCCTCGGGCATAGACCTCTGTCTCAGCACCTACTCTCTCTCTCGACAGCAGAAAACTGCAGCCTCAGGAGCTCCTGGTTGGTGGACCCCAGTCTTCCAAGACCTCCACAGAATGCCCTTCTGAGGAGCCCCCTCAGAAGAGGACATGCAAGAGGAAGTATGTAGACTCCCAGGATGAGTCCATTACCTCCGACACTGACCTCGAGGAGACAGAAGAGTCCCCCAAGTCGTCCTCTGATGATGTCTCCTTTGTAGACATCTTAGAGATCCTTAAGCAGAGAGGCGACTGGCCCACTGTTACCCCTTCTGATGAGGAGTCAGTATGCCTGAAGGCTTTTGGGTCTCAACCTTCAGCCTCTTGGGTGTCACCACCTTTTGATGAACTTTTAGACCTTGTTAGTCGGAAGGTGTGGGAGACTCCTAATGCTGTGGAGCCAGGTCCCAGAAGACCCAATAAATTTCTGTCTGCCCCCAAAGAGAGAATTTTTGTCCAAGGGTTTACCTGTAGATGCCATGGTGGTGGCAGCGGCCACTAAGAAGGAGCTAGCAGAGACTTAATCTGTCCATCCTCCACATAACTAGTATCGAATGATGGACAGATACGGGAAGCACATCTTTTCTTCTGCTGCGTTCACACTCAGATCGCTGAACTATAACACATTTTGCGAGGCTTCAAAGAGATCTCCTTAAGGAGTTAGGAGATTCTGTATAAGGTACATCTACTGAAGGAGTCTCCTGAGAAGGTTTCTGCTCAGTTGTCCACCTTAAATTCCATCGTTAACTCTTCCATGAGGCACGGAGTGAGCAAGGCAGCGGGTTCAGGAGTTTCCCTTAGGAGACACTCCTGGATGTGCTTATGTGTAACCCCTTTGACGGTTCTTCATTGTTTGGACGTAAGGTAAAAGATACACTCACCAGGTGCGAGCAAGAAGGAAAAACGCTCTCTGCCGTGGAAGTACGTTTTACCATCCCCTCTATACCTTATCCTAAGGATCAAAGAGGAGGTGGTAAGTTGTGGTTCAAGAAGTCCCAGAGATTTTTCCCAGATGCACAGGGTGACTCCTCCTTCAGAGGCAGAGGAGGAGCAAATGGTAGATGTTGCCCTAGAGTCAGGGGTGGCCCGCAAAGCCAGGGAGGCTGTGATTAGTTTTGAGGCCGTCCCTATTGGCACTGCTGATGTGGGGCCATTCGGGGAACGCATATCTTTGTATCCAGAAGCCTGGCTAAACATCACCCAAGACAAATTGGTACAAAGAATAATCACCAGAGGTTACTCCATACCCCTTTTCCTTCCACCCCACACTCCCAAGAAGATCCCGGATGTTCCACACAATCACAGGGATCAAGCAACTTTAGAAGTGAAAAAGTTGCTCGCAAACAGAGTCATCCAAACTGTCTCCGCAGACCAGGTATGATTCGGCACTTACTCCAGATATATTTTAGTGCCAAAACGTACAGGGGACTGGAGGCCCATCTTGGACCTCAGCAAACTAAACGAATCCGTAAAGGACAAGTTCCGGATGGTGACACTGCAGTCTGTACTCCCTCTGTTAGGAAAGACAATTGGTTGTGCTCTGTAGACATCCAAGATGGGGTACTACCATATAAAAATGGACAGAGCGTCGAGGAGCCACCTATGCTTCTGGCTGGGAGTCGGTCACTACGAGTTTCATGCTCTGCCCTTTGGTCTCACCATAGCCCCCAGGGTGTTCACCAGATATATGGCAGTAGTGACAGCTCACCTGAGTCATCTAGGATTCCAAGTGTTTCCGTACCTGGATGACTGGCTCCTGACTGCCTCTACGAGGCATCAACTCCTTCAAACCAGTGATTCCACTATCCAACTTTGTTCCCAGTTGGGAATTGCAATAAATTGGGTAAAGTCTGCCTTATCGCCCTCTCAATTTGTGACTTTTATAGGTGCAGAAATCGACACAGTTGCCATGTTAGCTTGTCTACCTGCAGAAAGAGCACAGAACCTCAGACACCAAGTTCTCTGTCTACTTCCTCTACAAAAAGTCAAGGCAAAGACGGTGCTAAAACTCTTAGGGACCATGGCCTCCACCATAATGTTAGTCCCTCTCGCCAGACTACATATGCGAATTCTTCAATGGCTTCTATCATCCCAGTGGTCTTTTCAACAACTGCCGCTATCTCACCACATTATCATAGCAGAGTCTTGCAAAAATGACCTCCGATGGTGGATCCAACCCTACCAACTAACAGGCAACCCCATTCCTTCATCGCCAGCCCATTGCTACTGTGACCACGGATGTCTTACAGATAGGGTGGGGGGGGTTTATCTAGGTAGGACTGTCCAAGGCACATGGCAAGATCACGAGGCTCACCTGCTGCATATCAATGTCCTAGAGATGAGGGCAGTGCTTCTGGAGTTGCAAGCACTTCACGACTCTCTCCCTCTAGGGACGATAGCAATCGAGTCAGACATGTCAGTGGTATGGTATCTCGACAAACAAGGTGGAACCAAATCCTACCCCCTTTGTCAAGAGGCAATTAGTGTTTGGAAGTGGGCGATATCTTCCCATCGCTTTCTAGTGGCAATGTACATCCCAGGGACAACCAGTGTTATAGTCGACAAACTCAGCCAGGCAATCTTGATGCCTCATGAGTGGTCTTTTAATTAGGAAATAGCGGAACAGATCTTCCGCAAATGGGGGTGGTCTTCTCCCATCCGATCAACTCCAGATGCATGAGCTACTTTTCCCTTATCCCCCTTCACGGGGAGTCACCGAGAGAGACAGTTGTTTACAATTGGCCCCTGGGACTCCTTTATGCTTTCCCTCCTTTTCCCCTCGTATCCAAGGTGATTCAGAAAACGAAACTGTTGGGTAGCAAAATGATTCTCATCACTCCTTACTGGCCTCGTCAGATTTGGTTCCCCTTTCTCGGGCCTCATCTACTAGACGATCCATGGACTCTGGACCCAGTGCCAGACCTCTTGACACACATTTCAGGTTCCCTTCACCCCAGCCTCCACACCCTCAAATTGACAGCATGGCTACCCCAATTCCATCCCTAGTCAGGCTTCATGATTTTTCACCTGCTGTGACCCACATCCTCACGTCTTCACATAAATCTTCTACTAGGAAGTTATAGACTAGCAAATGGAGATTTTCTCTCTGGGATGAAGAAAGGAATGTAGATCCTTACGCTGTATCCATCCCAATGGTTTTAGAATTTTTGTCTGAACTTTTCCATCAGGGATCTGCTCCTGCCACAATTAGGGTCCAATTGGCAGCAATATCTAATTTTCATTTGGGTCTACATGAGTCTAACCTGATGTCACACAGATTGTGTAAAACCTTTCTTAAAGGTGCTACTTTGCTGAGACCCCCCTTTCAGGAATCGGTAGCTTCCTGGGATCTGAACTTTGTCTTGTCCAAGCTGACTTCACCACCCTTTGAAACTGCTCATTCGTGTCCACTGCAATTTCTGTCTTGGAAAACTTTGTTTCTGGTAGCCATCACATCAGCTAGACGAATGTCAGAGTTACAAGCACTGTCTATAAAGCCTCCTTATCTGATTTTCCACAAAGACAGTGTGTCTCTTCATACAAATCCTTCCTATATCCCTAACGTTTGCTTTCAAAGTAACTTGAACCAAACTATAGAGTTACCGGTCTTTTTCCCTAACCATTCTAATGCAGCAGAATACAAATTTCATCAGTTGGATGTTCACAGGCAGTTACGGTTCTACCTTCACAGGACTAAGGAACTCAAAGTCAGATCAATTGTTCATATCCTTCTCGGATTCTAGACTAGGTCTGACAGTCTCTAAAGTGACCCTATCAAGTTGGATTTCGAGTTGTATTTCCTTCATTTACTTCTCCAATGGAAAAACTCTAGCATTCAAGATTAAGGCTCATTCTACCCAATCCCAGTCTGCACCTGCTGCCTTCCAAGCCAGAGTTCCAGTTGACAATATTTGTGCAGCAGCAACTTAGGCTTCCCCTCGTACCTTTATTACTCATTACAAAGTGGACCTGACCTCTAGGGGTAGAGCCTTCTTTGGTTCCACAGTACTCAGGAGTATTTTTCCATGAGCCACCCAAGAATAAGGTGCTAGGGATACTGTCCCATATTTAAGAATGAAGGTGAGATAGGACTACAGAACATAAAGAAGTTATGTACTCACCATAACGTTCCATGTTTGTAGTCCATCTTGCCCTTCATTCTTACGAACCCACCCACCTACCCCCGTCCTGGAAGGATCTGGAGACAGGATAGTACTATCTGGTTAGGATGGAGACCTTTCATTATTGTTGTTCTTTCTGTGGATAACCTTAGATGTTCATAGTGTTTCACTGTTGCAGTCATTACACTTGGGTTATCCGCCGGCAGGCTGCCCGCAGTTTGCCCGAGTTCCAAAGTCTTGGTCCGGCGTTGGTTGCTTTCACCTCTTCCCTGATGTCAGTGCACCAGGGGTATAAAAGATGCAACCAACGCCATTTTCTTCAGTCTTTCTTGCTGCATGGTGCCCAAAGTAAAAGCAGTTCATAAGTGCCGGTTGGCCGACTCCTGAGATTTTCGAAATTGAGTTTCAGAACCGAAGTATTCAATAAAGCTGAGTACCCTGTTGGGGAAACTTTTTCTTGCTCCAGACCGATGTCAGTAAAAGATAATAATTGTATTTCTTGTGGGAAGCAAATACCTCATAAGGACTTTCACTCTTACTGTATTCCTTGCCTAGGCCCTGACCACGACGTTACTAGTTGTCGGTTTTGTGCTAGATTCAACAAACGCACTATTAAACATCGGTTTGATTTTGCTTTACATTATTTTGGCCGAAGGTTTAATTACATAATGCCGTCGGAACAACCGACCGGAATTTATAAAAAACCGCAAACAGAAAGAAAAGGACAGACATCCGAGGTACAAAACCGACGAAGCCTCTTCTAGGCCAGTCGCCAGTTCTCAGTGAGGCGCTGTCACAGCCCCTGACACCCGCTACCTCAGAGCCACTGGCCGTATCAGACAGCCATGTGGAGACACCATGGCCTGTGGAAACTCAAGGTATTGGGCCTACGGAAACTATTCCCTCAGATGGGTCTGGAGCTGCTGAGCAGGCATCAGCTTCTGAGGGTGTTTTCAGACCTTCACAGCTTACAATTAAGCCCACTACAGCAGCCAAGGCAAAGTTAAAAACACCATTAAAGACAAGGAAACAAGTACAGCCTTCTACTGAACAATCAGCCATGCCAAAGAAACAGATGTTTAAAATTGCTGAAGACCTAATTACTTTACTCAGGGGTTCCCATCCCCCTCCTGACAAAAGGCCTAGGCAAGACACTGACTATGATTCCTTTGACCAGATTTCTATTTCCTCTGATTCCTCTTGTGATCAGGGATACTCTCTCCCTCCCTATGAGGACTCTGATGCAGAAGAGTCTATACCTTCAGCCTTTCCGCCTGAGGATTATTCTTTTGGGGAAACCCTGCACACCATGAGGGAGCATTTCTATTGGGAGAGCCAGGATTATTCAGAATCCAAGAAAAGGCTCATAGACTTTCTTTTATTGCCCCAGCACAGGCCCCTGGCTATTCCCCCTGTGCTTGATATTGTTGATGATGTCTTCTCTGAATCCAGTCTGACTCCTGATTCTTTACCCCCCCCCCCCGGCACCAGTCAAGCCAGACAGGTACTACAGGGTCCCTGACTCTCATACATTTCTTTACAAAAACCCTGCTGCAGATCCAGAAACAATTTCTCAGGGTCCTAAAGGGGTTAAGGCTTCCACTGCTAAAAATCCTGTCCCCTCGGATAGGGATTCCAGAGCTCTGGACAGATGGGGGAAAAAAGTTTACACTTCTGCTACTTTAGCTGTAAGGGCTTTAAATTGCCAGTTTCACATGCTTAAGTATCAACAGTATCTCATGTCATTGTTAAAGCAGAAAATGGTTTCAATCTCAGAAAGTCCTGACAGTAAGGAAATGCAGGATTTATTGCATGCATCTGAACAAGTGGGAAAGCATACTTTACAATGTGGTTTTAATTCATTAGAGGCTTCTTGTAGAGCCGCAGTTACAGGCTCTGTTATTCGAAGGCATGCTTGGTTGAAAGAACAGAGTTTACCTGACCATGTTAAAGTAAAATTATTGGATGCTCCACTACAGCATGATACATTGTTTGGTGTTAAGGCAGAAGGGGTGTTAAAGGAAATGGAGGATAAAGCAAAATCAATGCAGACAGTAAAGGATTTCTTACAGGTTCAGCCACCTAGGTTTAGCAGAAACTGGCCTTCAAAAAATTGGTCCTTTCTGGTGTCAGACAGGCCACAAAGAGGCAGATATAGACACCCAAGAGGAAGATCTCAGCCCAAAGGCTCCTACAGACCTAAACAATGGGGTGCTTCAGCCCCCAAAGGAGGGGAAGACAAATCACAATCTTATAGGAAACACTCCAATGACTTCCCTCTACAGATGTCAAGCACTTACCTTTTGGCAGCACCCCTAGGGGGAAAGCTAGCACTTTTCTCAAAAAATTGGCACATAATCACCCAGGACAAATGGGTACTGAATATAGTTTCTCAGGGTTACAGGTTCCACTTTCACACGCTTCTAAAGCTAGCACTTTTCTCAAAAAATTGGCACATAATCACCCAGGACAAATGGGTACTGAATATAGTTTCTCAGGGTTACAGGTTCCACTTTCACACGCTTCTAAAATCAAGAGGTATGCCGGACCTGCCACAAAACCAATGGACAGAGGCACAAAAACAAATTGCTGCTCTCATGGACATGAGAGCTATTCAAAGAGTACCACAGCAAGAACAGGGGCAAGGATTTTACTCAAGACTTTTCTTAGTACCCAGAAAGGACAAAGCCTGGAGACCAATACTGGACCTGTCAATCCTAAATACTTTCCTGGATGTTCCAAAATTCAAAATGTTAACACTACAACAGCTTCTACCCATGCTGGACAAGAAGGCTTGGCTAGTTACTTTGGACCTCAAGGAGGCATACCTGCATGTCCCAATCAGACAAACTTGCAGAAGATATCTCAGATTTATAGCAGGCTCAATGCATTACCAATTCTCTGCACTGCCCTTTGGCTTATCTACTGCGCCCAGGGTCTTCACAAAATGTCTGGCACCAGTAATTGCATTTTGCAGACAAAAAGGAATTCAAATATATCCCTACTTGGACGACTGCCTTATTCAAGCAGATAGCAAGGACGTTCTACTAAAGCATCTGGCGTTTGTAAAAAGATTACTAATTTGCCTAGGGTACACAGTAAACGAAAATAAATCAAAACTAGTGCCCTCTCAAGAGATAATATTCCTGGGTGCAAGCTTAAATACAACTGCCCAGATGGCTTATCTCACGCCAGACAAACAAAGGCAACTGACTCAATACTTTCAACTGATGGCAACAAAGACCCAGCTCCCTGCAAGAAAAATTCTGCAGGCCCTGGGCTTCATGGCATCCTGCATTCTACTAATTCCATATGCAAGACTGCATATGAGGAAAGTACAATGGTATCTAAAAAGTGTTTGGACTCAACATTGTTACAGCCTGGAGACGATCATAACTTTAATCCCCTGCCTACAACAGGAGTTTTGATGGTGGTCCCAGGCCTGTCACCACAACAAGGGACAGCCTTTCACCTTACCCACAGCCAGGCAGACAACAACAAAGGATGCATCGGATTATGCCTGGGGGGCACATATGGCAGGAAAATGTATCCAGGACACGTGGGCCAAGGAACACATGCATCTTCACATCAAACAGAAAGAGATGCTAGCTGTACAGAATGCCCTGACAGCTTTCAAGGACCTACTACATCCAGGACAACTTCTAATAAAGACAGACAATACCACAGTTTTGTGGTACATAAGCAAGGGGGCACACATTCCTACCCCCTATGCAGGCAAGCCATGACCTTGTGGAACACAGCACTAATGTATCAGGTACATCTACAGGCACAGTTCCTGCCAGGAACAAAAAATACACTGGCAGACTAACTTAAGCAGAAATCTCATGGACCCTCACGAATGGAAACTAAATCCACAGGTGTTCAGCATGATAACAAGGAAATGGGGATGCCCAGACATAGATAGTTTTGCCTCCCCTCACAATTGCCAACTACAGAAATTCTGCACAAGAACTTATCACTTTCAAGCATGGAAAGTGGATGCTCTATCATTCAGCTGGAAATCTCTGACAGTCTGTGCCTTCCCTCCAATGCCTCTTCTTACCAAGGTACTCCTAAAAGTCAGACAAAAAAGGCCAAAAATGATCCTGATTGCCCCAGACTGGCCACACCAGCACTGGTACCCAATCCTAAAGAGCTTGTCTCAGGGCCCAGCTTGGCCTTTACCTCAAATTCCACATCTACTGACTCAACAAAACAATCAGATTCTGCACAGTCAACTCAGAACCTTAAATCTGGCAGCATGGCAGATAATGTAGTTACTCAGACTGCACCTCTCTCTAAAGCCATTATGGATGTCATTTTAGAAGCCAGGAGGCCCAGCACTAGGAAATCTTATGCAGAAAAATGGAAGCGATTCTGTGCTTGGAACCAGGCACGAGGGCTTGACCCACTTGTTCCAAATATACCTCAGATTTTACAATACCCAAGATGCTGGACAAAGGCCTGTCTTTCTCATCAATTAAAATCCATGCCTCTGCCATTTCAGCTCATTACAATACGGAACCTCCTATTTTTTTCACATCCTCTACTAAGACAGTATCTCAGAGGGGCAAAAAACATAAAACCCCCAAGTAGAGCACCAGTACCAACTTGGGATCTCAATTTTGTTTTAGAAAAACTCACACTACCTCCTTTTGAGCCAGCCAGCACAGCTAATATAAAATTCTTATGGAAAACTGCTCTGCTCCTAGCAATACCTTCAGCAAGAAGAGTATCAGAGTTACAAGCATTAATTAATTCACCAGGACAGGGTTTCTCTCAGGACAAACCCAACATTCATGCCAGAAATAGTTTCCAGTGTGGCCCTGAACCAAACCATTCATTTACCAATTTTCTACCCAAATCCCCAGAATAAAGGGGAGAGAATTCTACACGCTTTGGATATACACAGACAGCTACAGTTCTACTTGGACAAAACAAAAGCTTTCAGAAAAACTGAGAAACTGTTTGTAGCCCATGCTGCAGGATCACAAGGAAGACCTATCACAAAGCAGACAATTTCAAAATGGACAGGACACTGCATCCGCTTCTGTTATGCACAACATGACAAATCAGTGCCTAAGGTCATTAGGCCACATTCTACCAGAGCAGCAGCCACTTCAGCAGCCTTTCTCAGAGGAGTTCCAACCAAAGACATTTTAGAAGCTGCCACCTGGAGCTCATTGCACACTTTCACCAAGCACTGCCACTTGCCTCTCTACTCAAAATCCAGAGCAGGCTTTGCCACTGCAGTCCTGCAGGGCCTGGTAGCCTCTCCAAATCCACTCTAGACCCAGCCTCCCAACCTCAGCGTTGGGATTCAACCCAAGTGTAATGACTGCAACAGTGAAACACAAACATAGTACAGTTGTGTACCTACCATAAATGTAGATGTTCGAGTGTATTCACTGTTGCAGTCCAGGTTACCCACCCACCTTCCCCCTTTTCATTGCTGGGACTTCTCTGTACTTTTCAGCTCTATACAACCTATGTGGTGTATTTGCTTGTAGATGAAGGAAATGTTTATATTAGTACATGCATGCTTTTTGGCATAATTTTATTTTTCCAGCCTTCCTATCTGGGGGCACGTGACATCTGGGGCAAGAAAAAATGAAGAAAATGGCGTTGGTTGCATCTTTTATACCCCTGGTGCACTGACGTCAGGGAAGAGGCGACAGCAACTGACGCCGGACCAAGACTTTGGAACTCGGGCCGACTGTGGGCAGCCTGCCGGCGGATAACCCAAGTGTAATGACTGCAACATTGAATACACTCGAACATCTACATTTATGGTAGTTACACAACTGTCTCTTTCTATAGCTTAGTAGCAAACAAGGTCTGGGGATTGTACTAGTACATTATGGGATACCTACCTGGCCATGACCCAGCTAAGAGATTTTGAGCTTTGTAATAGGCCAAGTTGGAGCCGAGGATCGGTTCCAAACCCATATGTAAGAATGAAGTGCATGATGGACTACAAACATGGAACATTATGGAGAGTACATAACTTCTTTTTATTTTCCATGCTGACAGGGTTTCCCGCAGGACTAACCCTTCCTTTATGCCTAAAGTGGTGTCCAGTGTGGCTCTCAACCAATCCATCCATTTGCCACTTTTCTTCCCTAATCCTCAAAATAAAGGGGAAAGGATCCTGCACTCCTTGGACGTGCACAGACAGCTCAGGAGCTATCTTGATAGGACTAAGCCCTTCAGAAAATCTGACCAGCTACTAGTCAGCTTTGCAACAGGGGTGCAGAGGGCAAGGCCATTTCAAAACAAACTATTTCCAAATGGATAGCACACTGCATCCATTTCTGCTACAAGCACCATGGAAACCCAACCCCTCAGGGGGTCAGAACACATTCTACTAGGGCAACATCTACAGCATTTCTCAGGGGAGTTCCTACCAGGGACATCCTGGAAGCTGCTACCTGGTGCTCTGTACACACCTTCACCAAGCATTACCACCTGCCCATCTTTTCCAAATCCAGGGCAGGATTTGCTACAGCAGTCTTGCAAGGCATACTAGCCAGCCCTAACTCTTCTTGACTGCCTCCACCCTTCTTCAGCTTTCGGAATCCACCCAAGTGTGATGACTGCAACAGTGAAACACGAAGAACATAATAGAGTTGTGTGCACTTACCATAAATGCAGATGTTCAAGTGTATTCACTGTTGCAGTCCTGGTTTCCCTCCCTCCAGCCCCCTGGTTTTCTCTTTCTCTCCTCTCTATGGCTATTTCTCACCTCTTCTGGGGTATCGTTATTGGTATTTACTTTGTACCGGTGGTGTTTTCCCCACCATAACTTAGCTCCCTATTTGCAAGGCTCCTGACATTTCAGGCAAGAAAAACTGATGTAATGGCGCCGGCTGCCTGTTTTTATACCCCTGATGACCTGACGTCAGTCCTGCAACAACGGCATCCGACATAGAAATACTAAGCCTCTGGTATTCATGCCAACTGAGGGGCTACCTACAGAGGCAGATAACTTGTGTGTGATGACTGCAACAGTGAATGCACTCGAACATCTACGTTTATTGTAAGTGTACATGACTGTACTTTCCTCACTATATGACGATCCCTAGCAATACATTTCGAGATTCCAAAACTTCAAACTTCTAAATGTCTGGATTTAAGAGGTTCAAGGTTTTGGGATTTTGAAATTTATAAGTGAACCCATATATACATATATATATATATATATATATATATATATATATATAGATAGATATATAGCTATATAGATATATAGCTATATAGATATATAGATATATATGTGTATATATATATATATATATATATATATATATATATATATTTACACACACACATACACAGACAATAATCATGTATCTAGCAGCAAACAACATCTGAGGTAACTTAGAAGTGTGCATTGTGTGGTAAGGGAAGAACTTAGTCCTTTTTGGTTGCCACGAGCTATTGCAACAGCCGGGTTGGATCAGATTCGGACCCACAGGTTTGAGGAAGACTGAAAGTAGACACAGATGGAATGTTATGGTGAGTACATAATTTCTTTTGTTCCCAATTTGCTGCATTTTCTACCAGTTTTTAAGCTGAATGGTTCTTTAGCTGAATTATATGCATTGATTCATCAAAAACATACATTAGATTTGTCTTGTCATCCTTGATTTAGAAGACCTTTATAATCGCAGCTTAATCAAAGTGCATCTCCTCATTTGCAGAGTGAAAATGTTGGCATTGTTAGAAGCATCTACATGGTTGCTTTTTGTCAACATAGTCTACACAGGTGATATGAATGTTACTACCATTTAAAGAGAACTGAGTGTCTGAAAAGAATATTTAATGCCAGGAGCTTTTACAGAAAGTAGTTTTTCCCATCTACAACTTTGTATGAGTAACACACTTTATAATGCATCACTCTGTCTTCCACAGCACAACCACACATGTATAGATGCAAATATTGCTTATTTTATTTACTTGATGGTTGTATGTAAAACAAAATCACTGTGCGCTCTTCCATCTAGCAGGATTTAGTTGTCTAAGTAGGTTGACCTGTTAAGTGCAAGATATTAGACAAACTTCTAAATACTACTAGATAAGAAAAATTAGCTTTAATTGGGTAATGGAGGTGAGTAGAAATATTTCAAAGAAGCAGGCAGTCTTTGCTTTCAGTGAGTTGCAGCTGGGATTTAATTCCGAGTCCTGCCTCTGCCTACTTCATCTCTCTAGCTTCTTTGCTTCTGGTCATCTGGGCACACCCCCTAGCAGTACATGCTGTGATATCATACTTATCATGCTGGGGGGGGGCACATTCATCTCCACACTCCTGGTGTGTATCTTGTCTTAGTTTGCTTCATAGGAAAGGTCCCACATTTGCTACAAATGAAACCAAAACCTTCAGCATGTGCCTGCTGTTATCTGATTACCAACAAAGGACCTGAGCAGGCATTACCGCTTTTCTTTGAGAAAGAAGCATGATGTGCAAGAGTGTCCAGACTTTCCACCCAGTTTTCTGGCAGAGGATGAGGGAAAAGCTTGAGATCTTTGCCAGCTCAAGGGGGATGGCTGTGATGAAGGAAAGCCAGAGCTGAGGATTCACAAGCAAGGGCCTGCAGTCAATCACAGGTAAGACCTAGAAAAAATATATATGGAAGCTGGATGTCAGCCGTCAACCTAATCCTCATTTTCCAGTTTGTTTAGGCAGCCTCCACCCCTTTGCTGGTTGAGAGCTCTCCCTCAACTAGTGAAGGATCTAATGCCTGGGGTTGGCATAATGGTTAAGGGTCTTTATCTCTCAGATACAAGGAGCATATGGGTAGATGACCACTTTGCATGGAGTAAGCCTTCTGATTCCCACTAGCCAGTAGTCTGAGGGTGTAGTCTGGCCCAATGAGTCTGCAACTTTTGCGCCTACTCCAAGTCGTGTGTATGAATTGTTGGGGAGGCTTCCTTTGATTTTCATATGCTTGATGCACCTCTAACTTTCTCGAACCGTGTTGAACATGTGCTTGCTATTTGGATGATGGGACATTTCCAAGAGTGTGTGAGGTCTGCCTTGGGGGATGCCATTACAGAGCCTTGTGCATCCTTGTTACATACCAGTGACTTTTTTGGCTGCCATTTCCCATTTTGCAAGGGTTGTCTTCCTCACCCCCTCCAGTGTGTGTTTGTCAACTGTGAATTATATGAGAGTAGGCATGCCCTTCTTTTATAGGTTTGACAAGGATTCGTAACTCCTCCCCCTATCCTCTTAGGGGATCTGTTTGAGATGTAGGAAGTTCTTACTGTTTCTGTGTTGCAGTCCTAACTTGTGCGATTTCCCACTGTGGAAGCTCTTGGCTGACAAAGCTACCAGAGAAAATTTTCCCTCCTCCAGGAGCCGGCAGACCCCCCTATCTGATGTCACTATGCTTGGGTGTAAGGGATGTCTGCCAGCACCATGACTTCAGTTGAGTCCAAAGCAGAGTGGTGTGTGGTCGATCTACACCAGAGGTAGAAGACTCTGAAAAGCTAAGTACCCTGTTGGAAAACTTTTTATGCATCTTTTGACTAATGCCAGAGAAAATTAATATTCTTCACTGTGGCAAACAGATTTTGCACCAGGACTTCCATTCCTTTTGTGTGACTTGCTAGGGCCCAGAACACAATATTTACAACTGTTGTTTTTGTGCTCAGAGTAATAGTAGGACCATTAGGCATAGGGCCAAGATTCTAGTTAGACATCTTAGTGAGTTGTCAGTTCATTTTCATCCTATGGCATAAGTCATTTGATCTGAAGTAGATATCCCTAAGCAAAAAAGAGAGGGGGATAAATGCCCTAGGCTCAGGGCCTTGAACTATGCCCGCTCTCATTTGGCCAGTCCTCCTAGGTTTGTTATTGCTGAAGAAGGTGAGGCACTTTCACAGCCCCCTTCCATCACCATGATGGTGGCACAGTCCCCTATCGAGACCCGTTCAGAGTCTGATATGCCTTCTGGTCCCTCACAGCCATAGCACTCCACTCGTTGGTTGGGTCCAGGACCGATTTATAGGTCCCGACTTCCGATAACCTTGTGAAGACCAATGGCTATTCGCATCCCCAGGACATTGCAACAACTTATTGTCCATGGGAGCCAGGTGCCTATACTACATTGGCATCAGGCCTAAGGCCACACGCAAAGTGTTTGTTGCCCAGTACCAATCTAGGCCAACCGGCTCCCATTCTCAAGCTTAACTACAGTATCTTGACGTTGGCTGAAGACCTTCTGTCTCTGGTTAGATCCAGACAGTCTCCCCGAGTCCGCCCCAGGTAAAAGA
The DNA here is from genome assembly GCF_019279795.1 of Protopterus annectens. NCBI lineage: Eukaryota > Metazoa > Chordata > Ceratodontiformes > Protopteridae > Protopterus > Protopterus annectens. The sequence goes on along the minus strand of NC_056728.1, from coordinate 753,240,214 downwards.
AAAGGGAAACCCAGTCAGAAGACCTTTCTGATACTTTTTAGTCAGATGATGATTCTGGCCAGGAGAAGGTGTTTCCTTTGCCTCTTTTGGGGATTCAGACTCTGAGGAAAACCTGGCTTCAGCCTCCCCTCTTTTTTTTAGGAAACCTTGCACACCTTGACTGAATGTTTCTAGTGGGAAATTCAAGACTACCCTCATTCATGTAAAAGAATTAAGGATTTTAACCTCCCTCAACATTCCTCCTGTTTTAGAGGTGGTGGACAATGTATTTCAGGACTCCTTTTTAAAATTAGATTTCCTGCCTCCTGCTACTAGAAAGCCTGACAGGTTTTATAGGGTTCTGAATTCACACACACACCTTTTCAAGAACCCTGTAGCAGACCCTGAGATCGTGATCTCTGGCCCAAAGAGACCCAAAGCTAGTTCTTCCAAAAAACCCTTACTCACAGATAAATTAAATTAGGGCCTTAAGACAGATTTGGCAAAAAGGTTTACACATCTGCTAACCTCACTATGAGGGCCTTGAATTGCCGGTTTCACATGGTTAAATACCAAAAAACTATTCTGAAACAGATGAAGCAGAAAACTGATGAGCAGAGAGAACAAAAGTCTGTAACAAGTTATGGTAACTTTGCAATTCCTGTTCTAAGGTAACTAAGCACTCCCTGCACTGTGGCTATGATGCTGTGGAAGCTTCCAGTAAGGCTGCAGCTACAGGCTGTCTCATCAGAAGGCATGCATGCCTGAGGGAGCAGTCCTTTCCAGACATGTCATATCCAGTCTCCTGGATGCTCCTTTGGATAAGGCTTTCATTTTGGTCCCAAGGCTGAGGCTGTACTCAAGAAAATGGAGACGGCCATGTTCATACAGACTGTTAAGGACTTTCTTCAAGTCCACCCTCCACGTTTGACCAGAAATTACCTTATTAAACATTGGTTCTTTCCTTTCCAAGGCTAAGCAAAGAAAGCCACTTAGGGAAAGGAGCCAAAGACAGCACCAGATGCACAGGCAGTGGCATTCAGAACCAATTAGGCCATGAGGTTCAAGACCATAGGTCCCTGGCAGGGAGCAACCATGACTCATCTGTGGTATTCCCTACCCTTCCCCTCCCCAACCCCCCCTCTCCCAGACTAGGGGGAAGGCTGTCACTATTCCACAAAAACTGGACTCTCATTAGTACAGACCACTGGGTGATAAACGTATCAAAGGGTTACAAACTCAAATTCACACAACCCTTGAAACCCTCAGGCTTCCCAGGCATTCTACCAAACCAAAGAACAGAGGCATTGACCCAGACAGTTGCTATGCACTTGGGGCTCTGTGTAACCAGTACTAGAACACTTAAAAGGAAGAGGCTTTTATTTCAGGCTCTTCCTAGTACCCAGAAAAGAGGGTAATTGTTGGCCACTACTGGACTTGTGAAGACTCAACCACTTCCTTCAGGTTCCAGAATTCCAGATGCTAACTCTTCAAAAATTTCTGCCCATGATCTTTCCAAATGCTTTCATGGTTAGCTTGGATCTAAAAGATGCATACCTGCATATTCCCATAGAGGAATCACACACAAGCTTCTTACACTTCACAGCAGGTACCAGGCAAGATCAGTTATGTGCTCTTACCTTTGGCTTGTCTTCTGCTCCCAGAATCTTCACAAAATGCCGAGCCCCACTGATAACCTTCTGCAGAACAAAAGGGGTCCAAAAAAAAAAAAAAAAAAAAAAAAAAGACGACTTCACCTAGAACCCTTTAAACTCCATGGGATTCACCGTCAACACACAGAAATCTCACAGACCCCTCAACCAGGATTGTGTTCCTAGGGGTCCTACTCGATTCGGCTAACCAGAAGGCCTTTTTACCGTGGGCAAGTTCTCCTTCCAGACCCTGTACTTCAAAAAAAAAAAAATAATAATAATAATGGACAGGGATTTTCTCATAGCCATGGAGTACCTCAGGGCTTTGGGTTATATGACCTCATGCATCTTCCAAGATAAAACTGATTCCTTGCCTCAGGAAGTAATTCACCTGGTGGACCCATGCTTGCTCCCTTAATCCGGGTCTCCCCTTCAGATTCATCCAATTTAGGGACAACCTTTGACAACAGATGCACCAGAAGTAGCCTGGAGAGACAAATGCACCTGTCTCCAGACTTGAGGAAGGTGGGACCCCAAGTTCCTATGTAAGCACATAAATCTAAAGGAACTTGTGGTAGTCCAAAATGGCCTATTAGCCTTCCAAGAGAAATGGAAGACAGGAGTACTAGCAGTGAAAACAGAATAAATACCACAGTTATGTGGTACAGAAACAAGCGGGGGGGGGCTGCTGTGCCACCTTGCAGTGGATGTTTGGGAAACAGCACACTCCGTGGGATTACATCTCATGGCACATAACCTGCCAGGTATACATAACCAACTAGCAGATCTCCTCAGCAGAAGCCTATCAGATACACTCAACTGGCAACTGCATCGGGAAGTGTTTCTCAGTTTAGACAAAAAATGGGGTGTGCCACTGATGCACCTTTTTGCCGGCAAGGAAAATGCTCATTTGAAGAAGTTTTGCTCAAGGGACAAAATGAAGCTAGCCAGGAAGATTGATGCCCTCTCTTTCTGTTGTACAGGCCTCTTTCTGTTGTACAGGCCTATTTCTGTATGCCTTCCCTCCAATACATTTCCCTCCTCAGGGTATTGCTGAAGATAAGAGAAGAGGGGGCAAGAGTAATACTAATAGCCCCAGACTAGCCCAAGCAGCACTGGTACCCTCTGCTAATCAAACTAGATAGCACAGAACCATGGTAGCTGCCTCAGAGAATGGACCTGTTGACACACAGGACAGGGGCAAGACCCTAACCTGCAGACCCTCAAATTATCAGCACAGAGGATAAGTTAACTCCATGGAAGGATCCTCCCCTCAACAAGCAGGTCTAGGATTTTCTAAAAGAGGCCAGAAGACATAACACAAGGCAATCTTACTCTGCCAAATAGAAAAGATTTTCCCTTTGGTGTGAACAAAAAGCACAAAATCCTTGTGTAGCCAGGATTACTGTCATACTGACCTATTTGACCAGCCTTTTTGACAAAGGTGTCTTATTTCTCCATAAAAGTACATGCATCAGCTATCTCAGTCGACATACCTGCTCAACCTCTCATCTTTTCTTACCCCCTCATGAAACAGGTAGATAGGTTTGCCCGGCTTTGTCGTTGGATTGTTCTGCAGCGACCTGATTGGAGGCCAGTGGGATCTGAAAGTAAGCACGTCCGAGGAAGCTTTGCAGACATCTGTTTCAGATGCTCAGGTGGGAGCATGGCTGATTATTTCTGAGAGGCGTAGGGCAGCTCCTCAGACATTAGTCAGAGATGCAATCCCTACTGTCCTGGGTCAAAGACTTCCAAATGTTATAAGGCAGACATTCCATTGAAGGAAAAGCAAAAGACTAAACCTATTTCTCTTGCTTCTAAGGAACCATACAGTGAATCCTTCACTCAGGATTTTAGTGCTTTGATGGCATAGAAGCTTCCTCAGGGAGTTTCTTTTCCACCCCCACTTGATCCTCTACTCCCCTAAAAAGACCCAGGGAATAGGATTCCTCTGAGAAGGAGCTGGATTCTGATGAGGAATCCTTTGCTTACTCTTCTCAGATTCCTTCTACTTTGGACTGTGGGTCAGAGGAAGAGGAATCTAAAAGTCCTGATACTCCCTTTGAAGAGATGCCTTTTGGGGACACAGTCTCCAGGATGATGGAGTTCTGTAAATGGGATTGTGCTCAGGTCTATGAGGTACATAAAAGATACTGAGTTGCTGCATATGGACTCTCCTAAACCTTTCTGCTTTTCCCTCCTGATGTTCATCGTGCATACAGCTGTAGTCATAACAGATGGGTTATCCTGCCGTCAGGCGGGTCCTCGGTTGGCCGAATTCCAAAGTCTAGGTCCGGCGTCGGTTGTCATCGCTTCTTCCCTGATGTCAGTGTGGCAGGGGTATAAAAGAGCCAGCCGACGCCATCTTCTTCAGTCTTTCTTGCTGCGCGGTGCCCGAAGCAGAAGCAGTTCGCAAGTGCCGGTCGGCCAGCTCCTGAGATTTACGAAAATATTTCAGCCGAAGTCTTCTTGAAAGCTAAGTACCCCGTTGGGGAAACTTTTCTTGCCACAGACCGATGTCAGACTAAGTTAATAATTGCATTTCATGTGGGAAGCAAATACCGCATAAGGATTTCCATTCTTTCTGTATTCCTTGCTTAGGCCCAGACAACGACGTCTCGGCCTGCTGTTTTTGTGCTAGATTCAACAAACACACTATTAAGCATCGGGCGGAGTTCACCCACCACTATTTTGGTAAAAAATTTAATTACATTATGTCATCGGATACTCCGACTCCAGTTTTGAGTAAAAGACGCAAAGATAAGGACTGACATACGAGGTCCGCGACTTCTACCGACACCACGCTAAAGCCGACTACCGGTGCTCCGGTTCTCAGTGAGGCGCCTACGCAGCCCCTGAGTACCGATGATACTTCATTACCGGTGTCTTCTGTGCCCGAGGTCGCAGGCTCCTCGGCCCCCATTCCAACTACAGATACCGACGCCACTCTTGGCGGGGAAACTCAGAGTTTAGACAGGCCTGCCACTTCTCAAGGTGTCTTCAGGCCTTCCTCCTTTTCCATTAAGGCTTTCACAAAATCTAAAGCAGCCATGAAAACTAAAAAACAAGGACCACAGACCCCATCTCAAGGCCCCATGCCTAAAAAACAGATGCTCAAAATGGCTGAGGATTTGATTACTCTTATCAGGGGTTCTCAACCCCCCTCGGACAAAAGGCCCAGATTGGAGGAAGACTACCCTTCCTCAGATCAAGCCTCTATTACCTCAGAACATTATGAGGACCAGGAATATACATATTCCCCTTTTGAAGACTCTGGTGCAGAGGAGTCTATTCCCTCGGTCCCCCCCCCCCCCCTGAGGACTATTCTTTTGGGAAACCCTACATACCTTGAGGGAACATTTTCACTGGGAAGGCCAAGATTACTCAGATTCCAAGAAAAGGCTCAGGGATTTCTCTTGCTTCCCCAGCACAGGCCTCTGGCTATCCCTCCTGTCTTAGATATATTAGATGGTGTACACAGAAGCCAGCCTCAACCCAGATTCTTTACCTCCAGCTCCTGTTAAACCTGACAGGTATTACCGGGTTCCTGATTCACACAAGTTCATATACAAAAGCCATGCTGCTGACCCAGAAACTATTTCACAGGGTCCCAAGGGAATTAAGGCCTCTACTGCTAAAAGCTCATTACCTTCAGAGAGAGATTCCAGAGCTTTAGAAAGGTGGGAGAAAAAGGTGTATACCTCGGCCACTTTAACCATGAGGGCATTAAACTGTGTCAGTTCCATATGTTAAAGTATCAACAGTTTTTGTTATCTCAGTTAAAAAGCAAAATGACACAACCTGAGCAACCAGATTTAAAGGAGTTGCAGGATTTGTTGCATAGTGCAGAGCAAGTGGGTAAACATACCTTGCAGTGTGGTTTTGATGCTTTAGAGGCCTCATGTAGAGCTGCTGTTACAGGGTCTGTCATACGTAGACATGCTTGGCTCAAAGAGCAAACCTTACCTGATCATGTCAAAGCTAAATTACTAGATGCACCTCTTCAAAAAGATGTATTGTTTGGTGTTAAAGCTGAGGAGGTACTAAAGAAAATGGAGGAAAAGGCAAGATCAATGCAAACAGTGAAAGATTTCCTACAGGTGCAACCTCCACGTTTCAGCAGAAACTTTCCTTCAAAAAATTGGTCCTTTCCAGCCACGGACAGACCTCAAAGAGGCAGATATAGGCGCCTGAGGGGTAGAGGGCAATCTCAAGTATCATTCAGAGCCAGACAATGGCAAGCACCAACTCCAAGAGGTGGAGAAGATAGATCACAGTCATTCAGAAAGCAGACACAATGACTTTCCCCTTTGCATGCCAAGCAAAGCTTTAATGGCAGCACCTTTAGGTGGAAAACTGGCATTATTCTTAAAAAATTGGCATATTGTCACAAAAGACAAATGGATCCTGGACATTATAGACAGAGGCTACAGATTCCAGTTTCACACCCTTCCAAAAATGAGAGGCATGCCAGATCTGCCACAAAATCAAAGGGCAGAGGCACAAAAACAAATTTCAGCTCTCATGGACATGAAAGCTATTCAAGAGGTACCTGCAAAAGAACAAGGTCAAGGTTTTTATTCCAGACTATTCTTGGTACCAAGGAACGACAAAGATTGGAGACCTATTTTAGACTTATCCATCCTAAACACATATTTACAAGTACCAAAATTCAAGATGCTCACATTACAGCAGCTTCTTCCCATGCTGGGCAAGGAATCTTGGCTGGTAACATTGGACCTCAAGGAGGCATACCTGCATGCCCCTATCAGACAAGATTGCAGAAGATACCTCAGATTTCTTGCGGGTTCAACCCATTATCAATTCTCTGCATTGCCCTTTGGCTAATCTACTGTGCACAGAGTGTTTACGAAATGCCTGGCATCAGTAATTGCCTTCTGCAGACTTCAAGGGATACAAATATACCCATATCTGGACGACTGCCTGATCCAGGCGGACAGCAAGCGCATACTTCTGAAACACCCGGCGTTTGTAATAAAACTGTTGAACTTTCTGGGATACACAGTCAACAAAAAGAAATCAAAACTAATACCCTCTCAAACAATAATTTTCCTGGGTACCAGCTTGAATACAAACACCCAGATGGCCTACCTCACGCCAGAGAAGCAAGGGCAACTATCTCAATACTTCAGCAAAATGGCAACCTTCACCAGGCTGACTGCAAGGAAAGTCCTGCAGGCTCTGGGATTCATGGCATCTTGCATCCTGCTGATCCCATGTGCAAAGCTGCATATGAGGAAACTTCAATGGTACCTAAAAAACTTATGGTCTCAACACAGCCACAGTTTGGAAACAATTATACCACTCATTCCATGTCTTCAAAAGGAATTTCTGTGGTGGGCTCAAGCATGCCAAAGAAACATAGGTCTCCCCTTCTGCATACCTTGAGCAAATGAAATCATCACAACAGACGCCTCGGACTACGCCTGGGGGGGCGCATATGACAGATCAGTGCATTCAGGGAAAATGGTCCCAAAAAGAGAAGCACCTACACATCAATCAAAAGGAAATGCTAGCAGTGCAAAATGCTATTATGGCCTTCAAAGACCTACTGCATCCAGGCCAACTATTGATAAGGACAGACAACACCACAGTGATGTGGTACATAAACAAACAGGGAGGAACTCATTCATACCCCCTGTGCAGACTAGCCATGTCCCTTTGGAACACGGTTCTGGAATTGCAAATCCAACTTCAAGCACAATTCCTGCCAGGGAAGGAAAACACACTGGCAGACAGCCTAAGCAGAAATATGACAGATCCACACGAATGGAAGTTGCATCCTCAAGTTTTTGCAAAGATAACTCAGGCATGGGGACAGCCAGACCATAGATCTCTTTGCTACCCACAGAAATTACCAACTGAAAAAATTTTGCTCAAGGACCTATCATCCACAGGCCTGGAAAGTGGACACACTTTCTTTCAACTGGACAACATTGACAGTCTATGCCTTTCCACCTCTCCCTCTGCTGTCCAAAGTTCTATTAAAAGCCAGAGCAGAGAGGCCAAACATGATTCTCATTGCTCCAGACTGGCCAAGACAACACCGGTATCCACTCCTGAAGAGCGTGATGCATTCCCCACCATGGATCCTGCCTCTAGTGCCTATTCTGTTGTCCCAGCACAACTTCAAAACTCTTCACAGCCAGCTAAAAACCCTCAATCTAGCCACATGGAGAATCCCTTGATGTCCCAACAGACCCTCCTCTCCAAGGAGGTGCAGGATGTCATCATGGAGGCCAGAAGACCTACTACTAGAAAAGCCTACTCAGCCAAATGGAAACGGTTTTGTGCCTGGAATGAGAAAAAGGGCCAGAATCCTTGGGTAATACATTTACCTCAGATATTATAGTACCTAGCTGAGATGTTAAACAGTGGACTTTCCTGCTCCTCCATCAAGATCCATGCTTCAGCCATTTCTGCACAATACAACACAGATCCTCCTTTATTCGCTCATCCTCTCTTAAGACAGTTCCTCAGAGGGGCTAAGAATATAAAACCCCCAAGGAAACCACCAGTTCCTGCTTGAGACCTCAACTTCATTTTGGAAAAACTGACCCTGCCTCCATTTGAGCCAGCTGCTTCAACAGAACTGCAATATTTGTCATGGAAAACAGCCTTCCTTCTGGCTATCACCTCAGCACGCAGGGTTTGGAACTACAGGCCCTCATGGCTGTGCAACCTTTCATCATTTTCCATCAGGACAGAATTTCCTTACGAACCCAACCCTTCCTTTATGCCAAAGGTAGTATCCAGTGTAGCCTTGAATCAGACTATCCACTTACCTACCTTTTACCCTAACCCACAAAACAAAGGGGAAAGACTACTACATTCCTTGGCCATTCACAGACAACTTCGTTATTTGGACAGGACAAAGCCATTCAGAAAATCAGAGCAACTCTTTGTGTCCTATGCTACAGGTGCTCAAGGAAAGGCTATCTCCAAACAGACTATCTCAAAATGGATAGCCCACTGCATACGCTTTTGTTACTCATTTCATGGAAAAACTGTGCCTTCAAGCATCAGATCCCACTCTACAAGGGCCACAGCTACCTCTGCAGCTTTCCTCAGGAGGGTTCCTCTCAAGGACATTTTGGAAGCAGCCACTTGGAGTTCTGTGCACACTTTCTCCAAACACTATCACCTCCCACTTTACTCTAAATCTAGAGTGGGCTTTGCCACAGCAGTCTTGCAGGGCATCCTTGCTCCTCCTAGTTCCACTTAGTGCCTGCCACCCCTATTTAGTTTTGGGATTCTACTCATCTGTTATGACTGCAGCTGTATGCATGATGAACATAGTACAGTTTTGTACCTACCATAAATGTAGATGTTAGAGTGCTAATACAGCTGCAGTCCAGGTTTCCCTCCCTCCATCCCCTCTTGGGGCAGGCCTTATGACAAACATCTTCTCATACAACCTGATTGGGGTATTCTTTTATGGTGTATTTGCTTGCAAACTACTGTTTTTTGATTATTCTATATTGCATTATTACATAAGTTTATGTTTTGCCTTCCTTCTGGGGGGGCACCTGACATCTGGGGCAAGAAAAACTGCAGAAGATGGCGTCGGCTGGCTCTTTTATACCCTTGCCACACTGACGTCAGGGAAGAAGTGACGACAACCGACGCCAGACCTAGACTTTGGAATTCGGATGACCGAGGACCCGCCTGATGGCAGGATAACCCATCTGTTATGACTGCAGCTGTATTAGCACTCAAACATCTACATTTATGGTAGGTACAAAACTGTACTTTTTGGCTCCTTTGTTGGATGCATTTCCTGTGCCTCTAAGGCTCCCGACTCTCAGCCTCCTGCTCCCAAGAAACCTGATGCATTCTGTAGAGTGCCTGAGAACTTTTTGTACCAGTGTCCTGCTGCTGATCCCTCGGTGGTGTCTGTAGCATCTGACAAGCCCTCTAAATTGCTTCCTTCTCCGAAGTTACTGCCCTCTGATAAAGATAGCAGGGCCATGGAAAGGCTAGGTAAGAAGGCTTTGCACTTCTGTTACCTTAGCTTTTAGGGCTGTTGATTAGACCCTTATGTCCAGGTACTTGTTGGCTGCCCTATCCCAGGCTTGACAGGTTATTTCTGATCTTCCAGACTGAGGGTAAAACATCTGCTCTTTCCCTATTAGGCACTTTCTCCAAGGTGGCTCATCAGTCCAAGTGTAATTATGATGCAACAGATGCTTCATCTAGAGCGTCTGCTTTTGGGTCAGTGATGAGATATTCTTGGCTTTGGCTTCAACCTTTTCCTGATATTAGGCAGTCTCACCCACCTCCAAAGAGCAAAAAAGGTGGCAAGCGGGCTCCTCATGCTAAGGCTACTCGGACTTCAGTGCCTCAGAAGTCTCCTTTTCCAGATAAACCTGGTGCTATCTGACTATACTATGCTTTGCAACCACTTTCCTGTTTCTCTTCATTTCTCTCTCTTTTCCTCTGTGGCTACAGATCACTTAGGATTCCTGGCATGTTCTTCGTGTTTCACTGTTGCAGTCATTAGATTTGGGTAATCTGCTGGCAGGTTGCCCACAGTCGGCCTGATTAACAAAGTCTTGGGTCCTGCGTCAGTTACTGTCCCTTCTTCCATGACGTCAGGTCATCGGGGGTATAAAACATGCAGCCGATGCCATTACATCAGTCTTTCTTGCCGCATGGTGCCCGAAGCAGAAGCAGTTTGCAAGTGCCGGTCTGCCAACTCCTGAAATTTTCTTTTTTGAGTTTCAGAACCGAAGTCTTCAACTAAAAGCTTAGTACCCTGTTGGGGAAACTTTTTCTTGCTCCTTACCGATGTCAGTAAAAGTTAATAATTGCATTACTTGTGGAAAGCAAATACCTCATAAGGATTTTCATTTGTACTGTATTCCTTGCCTAGGCCCTGACCACAACGTACCTTGCTGTTGGTTTTGTGCTAGATTTAATCAACGCACCATTAAACATCGGTATATTTTTGCTTTTAAATATTTTGGATCACGATTTAACTATCCAGAAATGTCGGTTAGCAATCCGACTACCGGAATACCTAAAAAATGCAAATAAATAGACAGGCCGTCGGTCCAAAACTGATGACGCTTCTCCTAAGCCAGTTGCTAGTTTGCCGGTACTCAGCGAGGTGCTTTCGCAGCCCTTGATACCTGTTACTTTTGATTCACAGGCCTCTACTGAGACCCATTCGGAGTCCGGTATGCAGCGAGATTCTTTAAGGATTGAACCTGTGGATGTCTCTACCTTAGATGGGTCCGGAGCCGCTGTGCAGGCACTGACTTCTGAGAGTGTTTTCAGGCCTACAGATTTGTATATAAAACTGATGCCATCTTCAAAACTAAGGCCAAAATCTACATCTATGTCTAAAAAAACGACGCATGGACCATGTGTGCAGGCCCTTATGCCTAAAAAACAAATGATCGAAATGGCTGAAGATTTAATTACTCTTATCAGGGGTAGCCAACCCCCTCCTTCTAAGAGGCCTAGGCAAGACATTGATTATGAATCTTTTGAACAGGATTCTATTTCTTCTGACTCTTCTGATGAACAGGTTTTGTCTATTCCTACTTACGAGGACTCTGATGCAGAATATTCCATTCCTTCTGCTTCTCCCCCTGAGGATTTTTCTTTTGGGGAAACTTTGCATACCTTAAGGGAACATTTCCACTGGGAAAGTCAAGATTTCTCTGAATCTAAAAAGAGACTTAGGGATTTTCTTCGTCCTCACCATAGGCCTTTGGCTATACCTCCTGTTCTAGACATTGTTGATGTTTTTTCAGAATCTAGTATGGCTCCTGATTCTCTGCCTCCAGCTCCTTGTAAGCCAGACAGATTCTACGAGGTTCCGGCCTCTACTGCTAAAAATCCTACCCCTTCTGATAGAGATTCCAGGGTGCTGGACAGATGGGGTAAGAAGGTTTACACTTCTGCAACCTTGGCAGTCAGGGCTGTAAACTCTCAATTTCATATGCTTAAATATCAACACTATATCATGGGTCTGCTTAAACTGAAAATTATGTAAATTTCTGACTGTATGGAAAATAAGGATTTACGGTATTTATTGCATTCAGCTGAACAAGTTGGAAAACATACTTTGCAATGTGGTTTTGATTCTTTGGAGGCCTCTTGCAGGGCTGCTGTAACTGTGTCTGTGCTAAGAAGGCATGCTTGGCTCAGAGGCAAACTCTGCCTGATCATGTTAAAGCAAAATTGTTGGATGCGCCTTTACAACAGGACCGTCTCTTTGGTAATAAGGCTGAAGAAGTTTAAAAAAAAATGGAAGGTAAAGCTAAATCCATGCAAGCTGTGAAAGATTTCTTACAACCCCGGTACCGGTCTCTGGTAAAACTCAAGTCAAA